>NW_024544057.1:0-128613 GCF_018167655.1 Microtus oregoni | reverse complement strand
TGCTAAGTACTAAGGGTGCTGGGTGCTCAGTACTCAGGGTGCTGGGTGCTCAGTGCTCGAGGTGCTCGGTGCTCAGTACTCGGGGTGCTGGGTGCTCAGTACTCGGGGTACTGGGTGCTCAGTGCTCAGGGTGCTGGGTGCTCAGTGCTCAGGGTGCTGGGTGCTCAGGCCTCTGGGTGCTCCGTGCTCAGTGCTCAGGGTGCTGGGTGCTCAGTACTCAGGGTGCTGGGTGCTCAGTGCTCGGGGTGCTCGGTGCTCAGTACTCAAGGTGCTGGGTGCTCAGTGCTCAGGGTGCTGGGTGCTCAGTCCTCGGGGTGCTCCGTGCTCAGTGATCAGGGTGCTGGGTGCTCAGTACTCAGGGTGCTCGGTGTTCAGTACTCAGGGTTTTCAGTGCTCAGTACTCAGGGTGCTGGGTGCTCAGTGCTCAGGGTGCTGGGTGCTCAGTACTCAGGGTGCTCAGTGCTCAGTACTCGGGGTGCTTGTTGCTCAGCACTCAGGTTGCTCAGTGCTCAGTGCTCGGGGTGCTGGGTGCTCAGTACTCAGGGTGCTCGGTGCTCAGTACTAAGGGTGCTCAGTGCTCAGTACTCAGGTTGCTCAGTGCTCAGTGCTTGGGGTGCTGGGTGGTCAGTACTCAGGGTGCTGGGTGCTCAGTACTCAGGGTGCTGGGTGCTCATTGCTCAGTACTCAGCGTGCTGGGTGCTCAGTGCTCGGGATGCTGGGTCCTCAGTGCTCAGGGTGCTGGGTGCTCAGTACTCAGGGTGCTGGGTGCTCAGTGCTCGGGGTGCTGGGTCCTCAGTGCTCAGGGTGCTCAGTGCTCAGTGTTCGGGGTGCTGGGTGCTCAGTGCTCGGGGTGCTGGGTGCTCAGTGCTCAGGGTGCTGGTTGCTCAGTACTCTGTGTGCTCAGTGCTCAGGGTGCTGGGTGCTCAGAACTCAGGGTGCTCGGTGCTCAGTACTCATGGTGCTGGGTGCTCATTCTCGGGGGTACTGGGTGCTCAGTACTCAGGTTGCTCAGTACTCTGGGTGCTCGGGGCTCAGTACTCATGGTGCTGGGTGCTCAGTACTCAGGGTGCTGGGTGCTCAGAACTCTGGGTGCTTGGTGCTCAGTACTCAGGGTGCTGGCTGCTCAGTGCTCAGGGTGCTCGGTGCTCAGTACTCATGGTGCTGGGTGCTCATTCTCGGGGTACTGGGTGCTCAGTACTCAGGTTGCTCAGTACTCTGGGTGCTCGGGGCTCAGTACTCATGGTGCTGGGTGCTCAGTACTCAGGGTGCTCGGTGCTCAGTTCTCAGGGTGCTCGGTGCTCAGTGTTTGGGGTGCTGGTTGCTCAGTACTCTGTGTGCTCAGTGCTCAGGGTGCTGGGTGCTCAGAGCTCAGGGTACTGGCTGCTCAGTGCTCAGGGTGCTGGGTGCTCAGTACTCAGTGCTCAGGATGCTGGGTGCTCAGTGCTCAGGGTGCTGGGTGCTCAGTGCTCAGGGTGGTCAGTGCTCAGTGCTCAGTACTCAGGGTGCTGGGTGCTCAGTGCTCAGGGTGCTGGGTGCTCAGTACTCAGGGTGCTGGGTGCTCAGTGCTCAGGGTCCTGGGTGCTCAGTGCTCAGGGTGCTGGGTGCTCAGTGCTCGGGGAGCTCGGTGCTCAGTACTCAGGGTGCTGGGTGCTCAGTACTCAGTGCTCGGGGTCCTGGGTGCTCCGTGCTCGGGATGCTGGGTGCTCAGTACTCAGGGTGCTGGGTGCTCATTCTCGGGGTGCTGGGTGCTCAGTGCTCGGTGTGCTGGGTGCTCAGTGCTCAGGGTGCTGGGGGCTCAGTACTCAGGGTGCTGGGTGCTCAGTACTCAGGGTGCTCGGTTCTCAGTACTCAGGGTGCTGGGTGCTCATTCTCGGGGTGCTGGGTGCTCAGTGCTCGGGTTGCTGGGTGATCAGTACTCAGGGTGCTGGGGGCTCAGTACTCAGGGTGCTGGGTGCTCAGTACTCAGGGTGATCTGTTCTCAGTACTCAGGGTGCTGGGTGCTTAGTAATCAGGGTGCTCAGTGCTCAGGACACAGGGAGCTGGGTGATCAGTGCTCGGGGTGCTGGGTGCGGAGTGCTCAGTACTCAAGGTGCTGGGTGCTCAGTGCTCAGGGTGCTGAGTGCTCAGTAAACAGCGTGCTGGGTGCTCAGTACTCAGGGTGCTGGGTGCTCAGTGCTCAGGGTGCTGGGTGCTCAGTGCTCAGGGTGCTGGGTGCTCAGTGCTCGGGGAGCTCGGTGCTCAGTACTCAGGGTGCTGGGTGCTCAGTACTCAGTGCTCGGGGTCCTGGGTGCTCCGTGCTCGGGGTGCTGGGTGCTCAGTACTCAGGGTGCTGGGTGCTCATTCTCGGGGTGCTGGGTGCTCAGTGCTCGGGGTGCTGGGTGCTCAGTACTCAGGGTGCTGGGGGCTCAGTACTCAGGGTGCTGGGTGCTCAGTACTCAGGGTGCTCGGTTCTCAGTACTCAGGGTGCTGGGTGCTCATTCTCGGGGTGCTGGGTGCTCAGTGCTCGGGGTGCTGGGTGCTCAGTACTCAGGGTGCTGGGGGCTCAGTACTCAGGGTGCTGGGTGCTCAGTACTCAGGGTAATCTGTTCTCAGTACTCAGGGTGCTGGGTGCTCAGTGCTCGGGGGTGCTGGGTGCTCAGTACTCAGGGTGCTGGGTGCTCAGTGCTCGGGTTGCTGGGTGCTCAGTGCTCAGGGTGCTGGGTGCTCAGTGCTCGGGGTGCTGGGTGCTGAGTCCTCAGGGTGCTGGGTGCTCAGTGCTCGGGGTGCTCGGTGCTCAGTGCTCAGTGTGCTGGGTGCTCAGTACTCAGGGTGCTGGGTGCTTAGTACTCAGGGTGCTCAGTGCTCAGTACACAGGGTGCTGGGTGCTCAGTGCTCGGGGTGCTGGGGTGCTCAGTGCTCAGTACTCAGGGTTCTGGGTGCTCAGTGCTCAGGGTGCTGGGTGCTCAGTCCTCAGGGTGCTGGGTGCTCAGGCATCGGGGTGCTGGGTGCTCAGTGCTCGGGGTGCTGGGTGCTCAGTACTCAGGGTGCTGGGGGCTCAGTACTCAGGGTGCTGGGTGCTCAGTACTCAGGGTAATCTGTTCTCAGTACTCAGGGTGCTGGGTGCTCAGTGCTCGGGGTGCTGGGTGCTCAGTACTCAGGGTGCTGGGTGCTCAGTGCTCGGGTTGCTGGGTGCTCAGTGCTCAGGGTGCTGGGTGCTCAGTGCTCGGGGTGCTGGGTGCTGAGTCCTCAGGGTGCTGGGTGCTCAGTGCTCGGGGTGCTCGGTGCTCAGTGCTCAGTGTGCTGGGTGCTCAGTACTCAGGGTGCTGGGTGCTTAGTACTCAGGGTGCTCAGTGCTCAGTACACAGGGTGCTGGGGTGCTCAGTGCTCGGGGTGCTGGGTGCTCAGTGCTCAGTACTCAGGGTTCTGGGTGCTCAGTGCTCGGTTAGCTCGGTGCTCAGTGCTCAGGGTGCTGGGTGCTCAGTACTCAGGGTGCTGGGTGCTCAGTGCTCGGGGTGCTCGGTGCTCAGTACTCAAGGTGCTGGGTGCTCAGTGCTCAGGGTGCTGGGTGCTCAGTCCTCGGGGTGCTCCGTGCTCAGTGATCAGGGTGCTGGGTGCTCAGTACTCAGGGTGCTCGGTGTTCAGTACTCAGGGTTTTCAGTGCTCAGTACTCAGGGTGCTGGGTGCTCAGTGCTCAGGGTGCTGGGTGCTCAGTACTCAGGGTGCTCAGTGCTCAGTACTCGGGGTGCTTGTTGCTCAGCACTCAGGTTGCTCAGTGCTCAGTGCTCGGGGTGCTGGGTGCTCAGTACTCAGGGTGCTCGGTGCTCAGTACTAAGGGTGCTCAGTGCTCAGTACTCAGGTTGCTCAGTGCTCAGTGCTTGGGGTGCTGGGTGGTCAGTACTCAGGGTGCTGGGTGCTCAGTACTCAGGGTGCTGGGTGCTCATTGCTCAGTACTCAGCGTGCTGGGTGCTCAGTGCTCGGGATGCTGGGTCCTCAGTGCTCAGGGTGCTGGGTGCTCAGTACTCAGGGTGCTGGGTGCTCAGTGCTCGGGGTGCTGGGTCCTCAGTGCTCAGGGTGCTCAGTGCTCAGTGTTCGGGGTGCTGGGTGCTCAGTGCTCGGGGTGCTGGGTGCTCAGTGCTCAGGGTGCTGGTTGCTCAGTACTCTGTGTGCTCAGTGCTCAGGGTGCTGGGTGCTCAGAACTCAGGGTGCTCGGTGCTCAGTACTCATGGTGCTGGGTGCTCATTCTCGGGGTACTGGGTGCTCAGTACTCAGGTTGCTCAGTACTCTGGGTGCTCGGGGCTCAGTACTCATGGTGCTGGGTGCTCAGTACTCAGGGTGCTGGGTGCTCAGAACTCTGGGTGCTTGGTGCTCAGTACTCAGGGTGCTGGCTGCTCAGTGCTCAGGGTGCTCGGTGCTCAGTACTCATGGTGCTGGGTGCTCATTCTCGGGGTACTGGGTGCTCAGTACTCAGGTTGCTCAGTACTCTGGGTGCTCGGGGCTCAGTACTCATGGTGCTGGGTGCTCAGTACTCAGGGTGCTCGGTGCTCAGTTCTCAGGGTGCTCGGTGCTCAGTGTTTGGGGTGCTGGTTGCTCAGTACTCTGTGTGCTCAGTGCTCAGTGTGCTGGGTGCTCAGAGCTCAGGGTACTGGCTGCTCAGTGCTCAGGGTGCTGGGTGCTCAGTACTCAGTGCTCAGGATGCTGGGTGCTCAGTGCTCAGGGTGCTGGGTGCTCAGTGCTCAGGGTGGTCAGTGCTCAGTGCTCAGTACTCAGGGTGCTGGGTGCTCAGTGCTCAGGGTGCTGGGTGCTCAGTACTCAGGGTGCTGGGTGCTCAGTGCTCAGGGTCCTGGGTGCTCAGTGCTCAGGGTGCTGGGTGCTCAGTGCTCGGGGAGCTCGGTGCTCAGTACTCAGGGTGCTGGGTGCTCAGTACTCAGTGCTCGGGGTCCTGGGTGCTCCGTGCTCGGGATGCTGGGTGCTCAGTACTCAGGGTGCTGGGTGCTCATTCTCGGGGTGCTGGGTGCTCAGTGCTCGGTGTGCTGGGTGCTCAGTGCTCAGGGTGCTGGGGGCTCAGTACTCAGGGTGCTGGGTGCTCAGTACTCAGGGTGCTCGGTTCTCAGTACTCAGGGTGCTGGGTGCTCATTCTCGGGGTGCTGGGTGCCCAGTGCTCGGGTTGCTGGGTGATCAGTACTCAGGGTGCTGGGGGCTCAGTACTCAGGGTGCTGGGTGCTCAGTACTCAGGGTGATCTGTTCTCAGTACTCAGGGTGCTGGGTGCTCAGTGCTCGGGGTGCTGGGTGCTCAGTACTCGGGGTGCTCAGTACTCAGGGTACTGGGTGCTCAGTACTCAGGGTTCTGGGTGCTCAGTGCTCGGGGTGCTCGGTGCTCAGTACTCGGGGTGCTGGGTGCTCAGTACTCGGGGTGCTGGGTGCTCAGTGCTCAGGGTGCTGGGTGCTCAGTGCTCGGGGAGCTGGGTGCTCAGTGCTGAGGGTGCTGGCTGCTAAGTGCTCAGGGTGCTGGGTGCTCAGTGCTCAGGGTGCTGGGTGCTCAGTGCTCAGGGTGCTGGGTGCTCAGTGCTCGGGGTGCTGGGTGCTCAGTGCTCGGGGTGCTGGGTGCTCAGTGCTCGGGGTGCTGGGTGCTCAGTGCTCAGGGTGCTGGGTGCTCAGTACTCAGGGTGCTGGGGGCTCAGTACTCAGGGTGCTGGGTGCTCAGTGTTCAGGGTGCTGGGTGCTCAGTCCTCAGGGTGCTGGGTGCTCAGTACTCAGGGTGTTCGGTGCTCAGTACTCAGGGTGCTCAGTGCTCAGTACTCAGGGTGCTGGTTGCTCAGTGCTCGGGGTGCTCGGTGCTCAGTACTCAGGGTGCTGGGTGCTCAGTACTCAGGGTGCTGGGTGCTCAGTACTCAGGGTGGTGGGTGCTCAGTACTCAGGGTGCTGGGTGCTCAGTACTCAGGGTGCTGGGTGCTCAGTGCTCAAGGTGCTGGGTGCTCAGTACTCAGGGTGCTTGGTGCTCAGTACTTAGTGTGCTCGGTGTTCAGTACTCAGTGTGCTGGGTGCTCAGTGCTCAGGGTTCTTTGTACTCAGTACTCAGGGTTCTGGGTGCTCAGTACTCAGGGTGCTAGGTGCTCAGTGCTCAGGGTGCTGGGTGCTCAGCGCTCAGGGTGCTGGGTGCTCAGTACTCAGGGTGCTGGGTGCTCAGTGCTCAGGGTGATCGTTGCTCAGTACTCAGGGTGCTCAGTACTCAGGGTGCTGGGTTCTCAGTGCTCAGGGTGCTGGGTGCTCAGTACTCAGGGTGCTGGGTGCTCAGTGCTCGGTGTGCTGGGTGCTCAGTGCTCAGGGTGCTCAGTGCTCAGGGTGCTGGGTGCTCAGTGCTCGGGGTGCTCGGTGCTCAGGGTGCTGGGTGCTCAGTCCTCAGGGTGCTCAGTGCTCAGGGTGCTGGGTGCTCAGTGCTCGGGGTGCTCGGTGCTCAGTACTCAGGGTGCTGGGTGCTCAGTACTCATGGTGCTGGGTGCTCAGTACTCAGGGGGCTGGGTGCTCAGTGCTCAGGGTGCTGGGTGCTCAGTGCTCAGGGCGCTGGGTGCTCAGTGCTCGGGGTGCTGGGTGCTCAGTGCTCGGGGTGCTGGGTGGTCAGTGCTCATTGATCAGGGTGCTGGGTGCTCAGTGCTCAGTGCTCAGGGTGCTGGGTGCTCAGTACTCAGGGTGCTGGGTGCTCAGTACTCAGGGTGCTGGGTGCTCAGTGATCAGGGTGCTGGGTGCTCAGTACTCTGGGTGTTGGGTGCTCAGTACTCAGGGTGCTGGGTGCTCAGTGCTCCGGGTGCTCGGTGCTCAGTACTCAAGGCGCTGGGTGCTCAGTGCTCAGGGTGCGGGGTGCTCAGTCCTCGGGGTGCTCCGTGCTCAGTGCTCAGGGTGCTGGGTGATCAGTGCTCGGGGTGCTCGGTGCTCAGTACTCAAGGTGCTCAGTGCTGAGTGCTCAGGGTGCTGGGTGTTCAGTACTCAGGGTGCTCGGTGCTCAGTGCTCAGGGTGCTGGGTGCTCAGTACTCAGGGTGCTGGGTGCTCAGTGCTCTGGGTGCTGGGTGCTCAGAGCTCAGGGTGATCAGTGCTCAGTACTCAGGGTGCTGGGTTCTCAGTGCTCTGGGTGCTGGGTGCTCAGTCCTCAGGGTGCTCAGTACTCAGGATGCTCTGTGCTCAGTGCTCAGTACTCAGGGTGCTCAGTACTCAGGGTGCTGGGTGCTCAGTGCTCGGGGTGCTGGGTGCTCAGTACTCAGGGTGCTGGGTGCTCAGTACTCAGGGTGCTGGGTGCTCAGTGCTTGGGGTGCTGGGTGCTCACTGCTCAGAGTGATCGGTGCTCAGTGCTCAGGCTGCTGGGTGCTCAGTGCTCGGGGTGCTGGGTGCTCAGTGCTCAGTGCTCAGGGTGCTGGGTGCTCAGTGCTCAGGGTGCTGGGTGCTCAGTGCTCGGGGTGCTGGGTGCTCAGTACTCAGGGTGCTGGGTGCTCAGTACTCAGGGTGCTGGGTGCTCAGTGCTCAGGGTGCTGGGTGCTCAGTACTCAGGGTGCTGGGTGCTCAGTGCTCAGGGTGCTGGGTGCTCAGTGCTCTGGGTGCTGGGTCCTCAGTGCTCAGGGTGCTGGGTGCTCAGTGCTCAGGGTGCTGGGTGCTCAGTGATCGGGGTGTTGGGTGCTGAGTGCTCAGGGTGCTGAGTGCTCAGTGCTCGGGGTGCTCGGTGCTCAGTGCGCAGGGTCCTGGGTGCTCAGTTCTCAGGGTGCTGGGTGCTTAGTAATCAGGGTGCTCAGTGCTCAGTACACAGGGTGCTGGGTGCTCAGTGCTCAGGGTGCTGAGTGCTCAGTACTCAGCGTGCTGGGTGCTCAGTACTCAGGGTGCTGGGTGCTCAGTGCTCAGGGTGCTGGGTGCTCAGTGCTCAGGGTGCTGGGTGCTCAGTGCTCGGGGAGCTCGGTGCTCAGTACTCAGGGTGCTGGGTGCTCAGTACTCAGTGCTCGGGGTACTGGGTGCTCCGTGCTCGGGGTGATCTGTTCTCAGTACTCAGGGTGCTGGGTGCTCAGTGCTCGGGGTGCTGGGTGCTCAGTACTCGGGGTGCTCAGTACTCAGGGTACTGGGTGCTCAGTACTCAGGGTGCTGGGTGCTCAGAGGTCGGGGTGCTCGGTGCTCAGTCCTCGGGGTGCTGGGTGCTCAGTGCTCAGGGTGCTGGGTGCTCAGTGCTCGGGGTGCTGGGTGCTCAGTGCTCAGGGTCCTCGGTGCTCAGTACTCAGGGTGTTCAGTGCTCAGTACTCAGCGTGCTTTGTGCTCAGTGCTCAGGGTGCTGGGTGCTCAGTACTCAGGGTGCTGGGTGCTCAGTATTCAGGGTGCTGGGTGCTCAGTACTCAGGGTGCTGGGTGCTCAGTGCACGGGGTGCTCGGTGATCAGTACTCAGGGTGCTGGGTGCTCAGTGCTCAGGGTGCTGAGTACTCAGTACTCAGGGTGCTGGGTGCTCAGTGCTCAGGGTGCTGGGTGCTCAGTGCTCAGGGTCCTGGGTGCTCAGTGCTCGGGGTGCTGGGTGCTCAGTGCTCGGGGTGCTGGGTGCTCAGTGCTCAGGGTGCTGGGTGCTCAGTACTCAGGGTGCTGGGTGCTCATTACTCAGGGTGCTGGGTGCTCAGTGCTCAGGGTGCTGGGTGCTCAGTCCTCAGGGTGCTGGGTGCTCAGTACTCAGGGTGTTCGGTGCTTAGTACTCAGGGTGCTCAGTGCTCAGTACTCAGGGTGCTGGTTGCTCAGTCCTCGGGGTGCTCGGTGCTCAGTACTCAGGGTGCTGGGTGCTCAGTACTCAGGGTGCTGGGTGCTCCGTACTCAGGGTGCTGGGTGCTCAGTACTCAGGGTTCTGGGTGCTCAGTACTCAGGGTGCTGGGTGCTCAATGCTCAGGGTGCTGGGTGCTCAGTGCTCAAGGTGCTGGGTGCTCAGTACTCAGGGTGCTGGGTGCTCAGTGCTCAGGGTGATCGGTGCTCAGTACTCAGGGTGCTCAGTACTCAGGGTGCTGGGTGCTCAGTACTCAGGGTGCTGGGTGCTCAGTGCTCAGGGTGCTGGGTGCTCAGTGCTCTGGGTGCTGGGTGCTCAGTGCTCAGGGTGCTGGGTGCTCAGTGCTCAGGGTGCTGGGTGCTCAGTGATCGGGGTGATGGGTGCTGAGTGCTCAGGGTCCTGGGTGCTCAGTGCTCGGGGTGCTCGGTGCTCAGTGCTCAGGGTCCTGGGTGCTCAGTACTCAGGGTGCTGGGTGCTTAGTAATCAGGGTGCTCAGTGCTCCGTACACAGGGTGCTGGGTGCTCAGTGCTTAGAGTGTTGGGTGCTCAGTACTCAGGGTGCTGGGTGCTCAGTGCTCAGTGCTCAGGGTGCTCAGTGCTCAGGGTGCTCAGTGCTAAGGGTGCTGGGTGCTCAGGGTGCTGGGTGCTCAGTGCTCGGGGTGCTGGGTGCTCAGAGCTCAGTGCTCAGGGTGCTGGGTGCTCAGTGCTCAGTGCTCAGGGTGCTGGGTGTTCAGTACTCAGGGTGCTCGGTGCTCAGTGCTCAGGGTGCTAGGTGCTCAGTACTCAGGGTGCTGGGTGCTCAGTGCTCGGGGTGCTGGGTGCTCAGTACTCAGGGTGCTGGGTGCTCAGTACTCAGGGTGCTGGGTGCTCAGTGCTCAGGGTGCTGGGTGCTCAGTACTCAGGGTGCTCGGTGCTCAGTACTCAGGGTGCTGGGTGATCAGTGCTCAGGGTGCTGGGTGCTCAGTGCTCAGGGTGCTGGGTGCTCAGTGCTCAGGGTGCTGGGTGCTCAGTGCTCAGGGTGCTGGGTGCTCAGTGATCGGGGTGATGGGTGCTGAGTGCTCAGGGTGCTGAGTGCTCAGTGCTCGGGTTGCTCGGTGCTCAGTGCTCAGGGTCCTGTGTGGTCAGTACTCAGGGTGCTGGGTGCTTAGTAATCAGGGTGCTCAGTGCTCAGTACACAGGGTGCTGGGTGCTCAGTGCTCGGGGTGCTGGGTGCTCAGTGCTCAGTACTCAGGGTGCTGGGTGCTCAGTGCTCAGGGTGCTGAGTGCTCAGTACTCAGCGTGCTGGGTGCTCAGTACTCAGGGTGCTGGGTGCTCAGTGCTCAGGGTGCTGGGTGCTCAGTGCTCAGGGTGCTGGGTGCTCAGTGCTCGGGGAGCTCGGTGCTCAGTACCCAGGGTGCTGGGTGCTCAGTACTCAGTGCTCGGGGTCCTGGGTGCTCCGTGCTCTGGGTGATCTGTTCTCAGTACTCAGGGTGCTGGGTGCTCAGTGCTCGGGGTGCTGGGTGCTCAGTACTCGGGGTGCTCAGTACTCAGGGTACGGGGTGCACAGTACTCAGGGTGCTGGGTGCTCAGAGCTCGGGGTGCTCGGTGCTCAGTACTCGGGGTGCTGGGTGCTCAGTGCTCAGGGTGCTGGGTGCTCAGTGCTCGGGGTGCTGGCTGCTCAGTGCTCAGGGTGCTAGGTGCTCAGTACTCAGGGTGCTGGGTGCTCAGTGCTCGGGGTGCTGGGTGCTCAGTACTCAGGGTGCTGGGTGCTCAGTACTCAGGGTGCTGGGTGCTCAGTGCTCAGGGTGCTGGGTGCTCAGTACTCAGGGTGCTCGGTGCTCAGTACTCAGGGTGCTGGGTGATCAGTGCTCAGGGTGCTGGGTACTCAGTGCTCAGGGTGCTGGGTGCTCAGTGCTCAGGGTGCTGGGTGCTCAGTGCTCAGGGTGCTGGGTGCTCAGTGATCGGGGTGATGGGTGCTCAGTGCTCAGGGTGCTGAGTGCTCAGTGCTCGGGTTGCTCGGTGCTCAGTGCTCAGGGTCCTGTGTGGTCAGTACTCAGGGTGCTGGGTGCTTAGTAATCAGGGTGCTCAGTGCTCAGTACACAGGGTGCTGGGTGCTCAGTGCTCGGGGTGCTGGGTGCTCAGTGCTCAGTACTCAGGGTGCTGGGTGCTCAGTGCTCAGGGTGCTGAGTGCTCAGTACTCAGCGTGCTGGGTGCTCAGTACTCAGGGTGCTGGGTGCTCAGTGCTCAGGGTGCTGGGTGCTCAGTGCTCAGGGTGCTGGGTGCTCAGTGCTCGGGGAGCTCGGTGCTCAGTACCCAGGGTGCTGGGTGCTCAGTACTCAGTGCTCGGGGTCCTGGGTGCTCCGTGCTCTGGGTGATCTGTTCTCAGTACTCAGGGTGCTGGGTGCTCAGTGCTCGGGGTGCTGGGTGCTCAGTACTCGGGGTGCTCAGTACTCAGGGTACGGGGTGCACAGTACTCAGGGTGCTGGGTGCTCAGAGCTCGGGGTGCTCGGTGCTCAGTACTCGGGGTGCTGGGTGCTCAGTGCTCAGGGTGCTGGGTGCTCAGTGCTCGGGGTGCTGGCTGCTCAGTGCTCAGGGTGCTGGCTGCTCAGTGCTCAGGGTGCTGGGTGCTCAGTACTCAGGGTGCTAGGTGCTCAGTACTCAGGGTGCTCAGTGCTCAGTACTCAGCCTGCTGGGTGCTCAGTGCTCAGGGTCCTCGGTGCTCAGTACTCAGGGTGTTCAGTGCTCAGTACGCAGAGTGCATTGTGCTCAGTGCTCAGGGTGCTGGGTGCTCAGTACTCAGGGTGCTGGGTGCTCAGTATTCAGGGTGCTGGGTGCTCAGTACACAGGGTGCTGGGTGCTCAGTGCACGGGGTGCTCGGTGATCAGTACTCAGGGTGCTGGGTGCTCAGTGCTCAGGGTGCTGAGTACTCAGTACTCAGGGTGCTGGGTGCTCAGTGCTCAGGGTGCTGGGTGCTCAGTGCTCAGGGTGCTGGGTGCTCAGTTCTCAGGGTGCTGGGTGCTCAGTGCTCGGGGTGCTGGGTTCTCAGTGCTCAGGGTGCTGGGTGCTCAGTACTCAGGGTGCTGGGTGCTCATTACTCAGGGTGCTGGGTGCTCAGTGCTCAGGGTGCTGGGTGCTCAGTCCTCAGGGTGCTGGGTGCTCAGTACTCAGGGTGTTCGGTGCTTAGTACTCAGGGTGCTCAGTGCTCAGTACTCAGGGTGCTGGTTGCTCAGTGCTCGGGGTGCTCGGTGCTCAGTACTCAGGGTGCTGGGTGCTCAGTACTCAGGGTGCTGGGTGCTCCGTACTCAGGGTGCTGGGTGCTCAGTACTCAGGGTGCTGAGTGCTCAGTACTCAGGGTGCTGGGTGCTCAGTGCTCAGGGTGCTGGGTGCTCAGTACTCAGGGTGCTGGGTGCTCAGTACTCAGGGTGCTCGGTGCTCAGTACTCAGGGTGCTGGGTGCTCAGTGCTCAGGGTGCTTTGTACTCAGTACTCAGGGTTCTGGGTGCTCAGTACTCAGGGTGCTGGGTGCTCAGTGCTCAGGGTGCTGGGTGCTCAGTGCTCAGGATGCTGTGTGCTCAGTACTCAGGGTGCTGGGTGCTCAGTGCTCAGGGTGATCGGTGCTCAGTACTGAGGGTGCTCAGTACTCAGGGTGCTGGGTGCTCAGTGCTCAGGGTGCTGGGTGCTCAGTACTCAGGGTGCTCATTGCTCAGGGTGCTGGGTGCTCAGGGTGCTGGGTGCTCAGTGCTCGGGGTGCTGTGTGCTCAGTGCTCAGTGCTCAGGGTGCTGGGTGCTCAGTGCTCAGGGTGCTGTGTGCTCAGTGCTCAGTACTCAGCGTGCTGGGTGCTCAGTGCTCAGAGTGTTGGGTGCTCAGTACTCAGGGTGCTGGGTGCTCAGTGCTCAGGGTGCTCAGTGCTCAGGGTGCTCAGTGCTCAGGGTGCTGGGTGCTCAGGGTGCTGGGTGCTCAGTGCTCGGGGTGCTGGGTGCTAAGTGCTCAGTGCTCAGGATGCTGGGTGCTCAGTGCTCAGTGCTCAGGGTGCTGGGTGTTCAGTACTCAGGGTGCTCGGTGCTCAGTGCTCAGGGTGCTAGGTGCTCAGTACTCAGGGTGCTGGGTGCTCAGTGCTCAGTGTGATCAGTGCTCAGTACTCAGGGTGCTGTGTGCTCAGTACTCAGGGTGCTGGGTGCTCAGTGCTCAGGGTGCTGGGTGCTCAGTACTCAGTGTGCTGGGTGCTCAGTACTCAGGGTGCTCCGTGCTCAGTACTCAGGGTGCTGGGTGCTCAGTGCTCAGGGTGCTTTGTACTCAGTACTCAGGGTTCTGGGTGCTCAGTACTCAGGGTGCTGGGTGCTCAATGCTCAGGGTGCTGGGTGCTCAGTGCTCAGGGTGCTGGGTGCTCTCTATTCAGGGTGCTGGGTGCTCAGTGCTCAGGGTGATCGGTGCTCAGTACTCAGGGTGCTCAGTACTCAGGGTGCTGGGTGCTCAGTACTCAGGGTGCTGGGTGCTCAGTGCTCAGGGTGCTGGGTGCTCAGTGCTCTGGGTGCTGGGTGCTCAGTGCTCAGGGTGCTGGGTGCTCAGTGCTCAGGGTGCTGGGTGCTCAGTGATCGGGGTGATGGGTGCTGAGTGCTCAGGGTCCTGGGTGCTCAGTACTCAGTGTGCTGGGTGCTTAGTAATCAGGGTGCTCAGTGCTCAGGACACAGGGAGCTGGGTGATCAGTGCTCGGGGTGCTGGGTGCGGAGTGCTCAGTACTCAAGGTGCTGGGTGCTCAGTGCTCAGGGTGCTGAGTGCTCAGTAAACAGCGTGCTGGGTGCTCAGTACTCAGGGTGCTGGGTGCTCAGTGCTCAGGGTGCTGGGTGCTCAGTGCTCAGGGTGCTGGGTGCTCAGTGCTCGGGGAGCTCGGTGCTCAGTACTCAGGGTGCTGGGTGCTCAGTACTCAGTGCTCGGGGTCCTGGGTGCTCCGTGCTCGGGGTGCTGGGTGCTCAGTACTCAGGGTGCTGGGTGCTCATTCTCGGGGTGCTGGGTGCTCAGTGCTCGGGGTGCTGGGTGCTCAGTACTCAGGGTGCTGGGGGCTCAGTACTCAGGGTGCTGGGTGCTCAGTACTCAGGGTGCTCGGTTCTCAGTACTCAGGGTGCTGGGTGCTCATTCTCGGGGTGCTGGGTGCTCAGTGCTCGGGGTGCTGGGTGCTCAGTACTCAGGGTGCTGGGGGCTCAGTACTCAGGGTGCTGGGTGCTCAGTACTCAGGGTAATCTGTTCTCAGTACTCAGGGTGCTGGGTGCTCAGTGCTCGGGGTGCTGGGTGCTCAGTACTCAGGGTGCTGGGTGCTCAGTGCTCGGGTTGCTGGGTGCTCAGTGCTCAGGGTGCTGGGTGCTCAGTGCTCGGGGTGCTGGGTGCTGAGTCCTCAGGGTGCTGGGTGCTCAGTGCTCGGGGTGCTCGGTGCTCAGTGCTCAGTGTGCTGGGTGCTCAGTACTCAGGGTGCTGGGTGCTTAGTACTCAGGGTGCTCAGTGCTCAGTACACAGGGTGCTGGGTGCTCAGTGCTCGGGGTGCTGGGTGCTCAGTGCTCAGTACTCAGGGTTCTGGGTGCTCAGTGCTCAGGGTGCTGGGTGCTCAGTCCTCAGGGTGCTGGGTGCTCAGGCATCGGGGTGCTGGGTGCTCAGTGCTCGGGGTGCTGGGTGCTCAGTACTCAGGGTGCTGGGGGCTCAGTACTCAGGGTGCTGGGTGCTCAGTACTCAGGGTAATCTGTTCTCAGTACTCAGGGTGCTGGGTGCTCAGTGCTCGGGGTGCTGGGTGCTGAGTCCTCAGGGTGCTGGGTGCTCAGTGCTCGGGGTGCTCGGTGCTCAGTGCTCAGTGTGCTGGGTGCTCAGTACTCAGGGTGCTGGGTGCTTAGTACTCAGGGTGCTCAGTGCTCAGTACACAGGGTGCTGGGTGCTCAGTGCTCGGGGTGCTGGGTGCTCAGTGCTCAGTACTCAGGGTTCTGGGTGCTCAGTGCTCGGTTAGCTCGGTGCTCAGTACTCAGGGTGCTGGGTGCTCAGTACTCAGTTCTCGGGGTCCTGGGTGCTCCGTGCTCGGGGTGCTGGGTGCTCAGTGCTCTGGGTGCTGGGTGCTCAGTACTCAGGGTGCTGGGTGCTCAGTACTCAGGGTGCTGGGTGCTCAGTGCTCAGGGTGCTGGGTGCTCAGTGCTCAGGGTGCTGGGTGCTCAGTACTCAGGGTGCTGGGTGCTCAGTGCTCAGGGTGATCGGTGCTCAGTACTCAGGGTGCTCAGTACTCAGGGTGCTGGGTGCTCAGTGCTCAGGGTGCTGGGTGCTCAGTACTCAGGGTGCTGGGTGCTCAGTGCTCGGGGTGCTGGGTGCTCAGTGCTCAGGGTGATCGGTGCTCAGTACTCAGGGTGCTGGGTGCTCAGTGCTCAGGGTGCTGGGTGCTCAGTCCTCAGGGTGCTCAGTGCTCAGGGTGCTGGGTGCTCAGTACTCAAGGTGCTGGGTGCTCAGTACTCAGGGTCCTGGGTGCTCAGTGCTCAGTGTGCTGGGTGCTCAGTGCTCAGGGCGCTGGGTGCTCAGTGCTCGGGGTGCTGGGTGCTCAGTGCTCGGGGTGCTTGGTGGTCAGTGCTCAGTGCTCAAGGTGCTGGGTGCTCAGTGCTCAGTGCTCAGGGTGCTGGGTGCTCAGTACTCAGGGTGCTGGGTGCTCAGTACTCAGGGTGCTGGGTGCTCAGTTCTCAGGGTGCTGGGTGATCAGTACTCTGGGTGTTGGGTGCTCAGTACTCAGGGTGCTCAGTGCTCAGTACTCGGGGTGCTGGGTGCTCAGTGCTCAGTGTGCTCAGTGCTCAGTTCTCAGGGTGCTGGGTGCTCAGTGCTCGGGGCGCTGGGTGCTCAGTGCTCGGGGTGCTGGGTGCTCAGTACTCAGGGTGCTGTGTGCTCAGTGCTCAGTACTCAGCGTGCTGGGTGCTCAGTGCTCAGAGTGTTGGGTGCTCAGTACTCAGGGTGCTGGGTGCTCAGTGCTCAGTGCTCAGGGTGCTCAGTGCTCAGGGTGCTCAGTGCTCAGGGTGCTGGGTGCTCAGGGTGCTGGGTGCTCAGTGCTCGGGGTGCTGGGTGCTCAGTGCTCAGTGCTCAGGGTGCTGGGTGCTCAGTGCTCAGTGCTCAGGGTGCTGGGTGTTCAGTACTCAGGGTGCTCGGTGCTCAGTGCTCAGGGTGCTAGGTGCTCAGTACTCAGGGTGCTGGGTGCTCAGTGCTCGGGGTGCTGGGTGCTCAGTACTCAGGGTGCTGGGTGCTCAGTACTCGGGGTGCTCGGTGCTCAGTGCTCAGGGTCCTGGGTGCTCAGTACTCAGGGTGCTGGGTGCTTAGTAATCAGGGTGCTCAGTGCTCAGTACACAGGGTGCTGGGTGCTCAGTGCTCGGGGTGCTGGGTGCTCAGTGCTCAGTACTCAGGGAGCTGGGTGCTCAGTGCTCAGGGTGCTGAGTGCTCAGTACTCAGCGTGCTGTGTGCTCAGTACTCAGGGTGCTGGGTGCTCAGTGCTCAGGGTGCTGGGTGCTCAGTGCTTAGGGTGCTGGGTGCTCAGTGCTCGGGGAGCTCGGTGCTCAGTACTCAGGGTGCTGGGTGCTCAGTACTCAGTGCTCGGGGTCCTGGGTGCTCTGTGCTCGGGGTGATCTGTTCTCAGTACTCAGGGTGCTGGGTGCTCAGTGCTCGGGGTGCTGGGTGCTCAGTACTCGGGGCGCTCAGTACTCAGGGTACTGGATGCTCAGTACTCAGGGTGCTGGGTGCTCAGAGCTCGGGGTGCTCGGTGCTCAGTACTCGGGGTGCTGGGTGCTCAGTGCTCAGGGTGCTGGGTGCTCAGTGCTCGGGGTGCTGGGTGCTCAGTGCTGAGGGTGCTGGCTGCTCAGTGCTCAGGGTGCTGGGTGCTCAGTACTCAGGGTGCTAGGTGCTCAGTACTCAGGGTGCTCAGTGCTCAGTACTCAGCGTGCTGGGTGCTCAGTGCTCAGGGTCCTCGGTGCTCAGTACTCAGGCTGTTCAGTGCTCAGTACTCAGCGTGCTTTGTGCTCAGTGCTCAGGGTGCTGGGTGCTCAGTACTCAGGGTGCTGGGTGCTCAGTATTCAGGGTGCTGGGTGCTCAGTACTCAGGGTGCTGGGTGCTCAGTGCACGGGGTGCTCGGTGATCAGTACTCAGGGTGCTGGGTGCTCAGTGCTCAGGGTGCTGAGTACTCAGTACTCAGGGTGCTGGGTGCTCAGTGCTCAGGGTGCTGGGTGCTCAGTGCTCAGGGTGCTGGGTGCTCAGTGCTCGGGGTGCTGGGTGCTCAGTGCTCGGGGTGCTGGGTGCTCAGTGCTCAGGGTGCTGGGTGCTCAGTACTCAGGGTGCTGGGTGCTCAGTGCTCGGGGTGCTCGGTGCTCAGTGCTCAGTGTGCTGGGTGCTCAGTACTCAGGGTGCTGGGTGCTTAGTACTCAGGGTGCTCAGTGCTCAGTACACAGGGTGCTGGGTGCTCAGTGCTCGGGGTGCTGGGTGCTCAGTGCTCAGTACTCAGGGTGCTGGGTGCTCAGTGCTCAGGGTGCTGGGTGCTCAGTACTCAGCGTGCTGGGTGCTCAGTACTCAGGGTGCTGGGTGCTCAGTGCTCAGGGTGCTGGGTGCTCAGTCCTCAGGGTGCTGGGTGCTCAGTGATCGGGGTGCTGGGTGCTCAGTACTCAGGGTGCTCAGTGCTCGGTTAGCTCGGTGCTCAGTACTCAGGGTGTTGGGTGCTCAGTACTCAGTTCTCGGGGTCCTGGGTGCTCCGTGCTCGGGTTGCTGGGTGCTCAGTGCTCTGGTTGCTGGGTGCTCAGTACTCAGGGTGCTTGGTGCTCAGTGCTCAGGGTGCTGGGTGCTCAGTGCTCAGGGTGCTGGGTGCTCAGTACTCAGGGTGCTGCGTGCTCAGTGCTCAGGGTGATCGGTGCTCAGTACTCAGGGTGCTCAGTACTCAGGGTGCTGGGTGCTCAGTGCTCAGGGTGCTGGGTGCTCAGTACTCAGGGTGCTGGGTGCTCAGTGCTCGGGGTGCTGGGTGCTCAGTGCTCAGGGTGATCGGTGCTCAGTACTCAGGGTGCTGGGTGCTCAGTGCTCAGGGTGCTGGGTGCTCAGTCCTCAGGGTGCTCAGTGCTCAGGGTGCTGGGTGCTCAGTACTCATGGTGCTGGGTGCTCAGTACTCAGGGTCCTGGGTGCTCAGTGCTCAGTGTGCTGGGTGCTCAGTGCTCAGGGCGCTGGGTGCTCAGTGCTCGGGGTGCTGGGTGCTCAGTGCTCGGGGTGCTGGGTGGTCAGTGCTCAGTGCTCAAGGTGCTGGGTGCTCAGTGCTCAGTGCTCAGGGTGCTGGGTGCTCAGTACTCAGGGTGCTGGGTGCTCAGTTCTCAGGGTGCTGGGTGATCAGTACTCTGGGTGTTGGGTGCTCAGTACTCAGGGTGCTCAGTGCTCAGTACTCGGGGTGCTGGGTGCTCAGTGCTCAGTGTGCTCAGTGCTCAGTGCTCAGGGTGCTGGGTGCTCAGTGCTCGGGGCGCTGGGTGCTCAGTGCTCGGGGTGCTGGGTGCTCAGTACTCAGGGTGCTGTGTGCTCAGTGCTCAGTACTCAGCGTGCTGGGTGCTCAGTGCTCAGAGTGTTGGGTGCTCAGTACTCAGGGTGCTGGGTGCTCAGTGCTCAGTGCTCAGGGTGCTCAGTGCTCCGGGTGCTCAGTGCTCAGGGTGCTGGGTGCTCAGGGTGCTGGGTGCTCAGTGCTCGGGGTGCTGGGTGCTCAGTGCTCAGTGCTCAGGGTGCTGGGTGCTCAGTGCTCAGTGTTCAGGGTGCTGGGTGTTCAGTACTCAGGGTGCTCGGTGCTCAGTGCTCAGGGTGCTAGGTGCTCAGTACTCAGGGTGCTGGGTGCTCAGTGCTCGGGGTGCTGGGTGCTCAGTACTCAGGGTGCTGGATGCTCAGTACTCAGGGTGCTGGGAGCTCAGTGCTCAGGGTGCTGGGTGCTCAGTGCTCTGGGTGCTGGGTGCTCAGTGCTCAGGGTGCTGGGTGCTCAGTACTCAGGGTGTTCGGTGCTTAGTACTCAGGGTGCTCAGTGCTCAGTACTCAGGGTGCTGGTTGCTCAGTGCTCGGGGTGCTCGGTGCTCAGTGCTCGGGGCGCTGGGTGCTCAGTGCTCGGGGTGCTGGGTGCTCAGTACTCAGGGTGCTGTGTGCTCAGTGCTCAGGGTGCTGGGTGCTCAGTGCTCAGGGCGCTGGGTGCTCAGTGCTCGGGGTGCTGGGTGCTCAGTGCTCGGGGTGCTGGGTGGTCAGTGCTGAGTGCTCAAGGTGCTGGGTGCTCAGTGCTCAGTGCTCAGGGTGCTGGGTGCTCAGTACTCAGGGTGCTGGGTGCTCAGTACTCAGGGTGCTGGGTGCTCAGTTCTCAGGGTGCTGGGTGATCAGTACTCTGGGTGTTGGGTGCTCAGTACTCAGGGTGCTCAGTGCTCAGTACTCGGGGTGCTGGGTGCTCAGTGCTCAGTGTGCTCAGTGCTCAGTGCTCAGGGTGCTGGGTGCTCAGTGCTCGGGGCGCTGGGTGCTCAGTGCTCGGGGTGCTGGGTGCTCAGTACTCAGGGTGCTGTGTGCTCAGTGCTCAGTACTCAGCGTGCTGGGTGCTCAGTGCTCAGAGTGTTGGGTGCTCAGTACTCAGGGTGCTGGGTGCTCAGTGCTCAGTGCTCAGGGTGCTCAGTGCTCAGGGTGCTCAGTGCTCAGGGTGCTGGGTGCTCAGGGTGCTGGGTGCTCAGTGCTCGGGGTGCTGGGTGCTCAGTGCTCAGTGCTCGGGGTGCTCGGTGCTCAGTGCTCAGGGTGCTGGGTGCTCAGTACTCAGGGTGCTGGGTGCTTAGTACTCAGGGTGCTCAGTGCTCAGTACACAGGGTGCTGGGTGCTCAGTGCTCGGGGTGCTGGGTGCTCAGTGCTCAGTACTCAGGGTGCTGGGTGCTCAGTGCTCAGGGTGCTGGGTGCTCAGTGCTCAGGGTGCTTTGTACTCAGTACTCAGGGTTCTGGGTGCTCAGTACTCAGGGTGCTGGGTGCTCAGTGCTCAGGGTGCTGGGTGCTCAGTGCTCAGGGTGCTGTGTGCTCAGTACTCAGGGTGCTGGGTGCTCAGTTCTCAGGGTGATCGGTGCTCAGTACTCAGGGTGCTCAGTACTCAGGGTGCTGGGTGCTCAGTGCTCAGGGTGCTGGGTGCTCAGTACTCAGTGTGCTCAGTGCTCAGGGTTCTGGGTGCTCAGGGTGCTGGGTCCTCAGTGCGCGGGGTGCTGGGTGCTCAGTGCTCAGGGTGCTGTGTGCTCAGTGCTCAGTACTCAGCGTGCTGGGTGCTCAGTGCTCAGAGTGTTGGGTGCTCAGTACTCAGGGTGCTGGGTGCTCAGTGCTCAGTGCTCAGGGTGCTGGGTGCTCAGTGCTCGGGGTGCTGGGTGCTCAGTGCTCAGTGCTCAGGGTGCTGGGTGTTCAGTACTCAGGGTGCTCGGTGCTCAGTGCTCAGGGTGCTAGGTGCTCAGTACTCAGGGTGCTGGGTGCTCAGTGCTCGGGGTGCTGGGTGCTCAGTGCTCAGGGTGATCAGTGCTCAGTACTCAGGGTGCTGGGTGCTCAGTACTCAGGGTGCTGGGTGCTCAGTGCTCAGGGTGCTGGGTGCTCAGTACTCAGGGTGCTGGGTGCTCAGTACTCAGGGTGCTCCGTGCTCAGTACTCAGGGTGCTGTGTGCTCAGTGCTCAGGGTGCTTTGTACTCAGTACTCAGCGTTCTGGGTGCTCAGTACTCAGGGTACTGGGTGCTCAATGCTCAGGGTGCTGGGTGCTCAGTGCTCAGGGTGCTGGGTGCTCAGTACTCAGGGTGCTGGGTGCTCAGTGCTCAGGGTGATCGGTGCTCAGTACTCAGGGTGCTCAGTACTCAGGTTGCTGGGTGCTCAGTACTCAGGGTGCTGGGTGCTCATTGCTCAGGGTGCTGGGTGCTCAGTGCTCTGGGTGCTGGGTGCTCAGTGCTCAGGGTGCTGGGTGCTCAGTGCTCAGGGTGCTGGGCGCTCAGTGCTCGGGGTGCTCGGTGCTCAGTGCTCAGGGTCCTGGGTGCTCAGTACTCAGGGTGCTGGGTGCTTAGTCATCAGGGTGCTCAGTGCTCAGTACACAGCGTGCTGGGTGCTCAGGGCTCGGGGTGCTGGGTGCTCAGTGCTCAGTACTCAGGGTCCTGGGTGCTCAGTGCTCAGGTTCCTGAGTGCTCAGTACTCAGCGTGCTGGGTGCTCAGTACTCAGGGTGCTGGGTGCTCAGTGCTCAGGGTGCTGGGTGCTCAGTGCTCAGGGTGCTGGGTGCTCAGTGCTCGGGGAGCTCGGTGCTCAGTACTCAGGGTGCTGGCTGCTCAGTACTCAGTGCTCGGGGACCTGGGTGCTCCCTGCTCGGGGTGCTGGGTGCTCAGTACTCAGGGTGCTGGGTGCTCAGTGCTCGGGGTGCTGGGTGCTCAGTACTCAGGGTGCTGGGGGCTCAGTACTCAGGGTGCTGGGTGCTCAGTACTCAGGGTGCTCGGTTCTCAGTACTCAGGGTGCTGGGTGCTCATTCTCGGGGTGCTGGGTGCTCAGTGCTCGGGGTGCTGGGTGCTCAGTACTCAGGGTGCTGGGGGCTCAGTACTCAGGGTGCTGTGTGCTCAGTACTCAGGGTGATCTGTTCTCAGTACTCAGGGTGCTGGGTGCTCAGTACTCGGGGTGCTCAGTACTCAGGGTATTGGGTGCTCAGTACTCAGGGTGCTGGGTGCTCAGTGCTCGGGGTGCTCGGTGCTCAGTACTCGGGGTGCTGGGTGCTCAGTACTCGGGGTGCTGGGTGCTCAGTGCTCAGGGTGCTGGGTGCTCAGTGCTCTGGGTGCTGGGTGCTCAGTGCTGAGGGTGCTGGCTGCTCAGTGCTCAGGGTGCTGGGTGCTCAGTACTCAGGGTGCTAGGTGCTCAGTACTCAGGGTGCTCAGTGCTCAGTACTCAGCGTGCTGGGTGCTCAGTGCTCAGGGTCCTCGGTGCTCAGTACTCAGGGTGCTCAGTGCTCAGTACTCAGCGTGCTTTATGCTCAGTGCTCAGGGTGCTGGGTGCTCAGTACTCAGGGTGCTGGGTGCTCAGTACTCAGGGTGCTGGGTGCTCAGTACTCAGGGTGCTGGGTGCTCAGTGCTCGGGGTGCTCGGTGATCAGTACTCAGGGTGCTGGGTGCTCAGTGCTCAGGGTGCTGAGTACTCAGTACTCAGGGTGCTGGGTGCTCAGTGCTCAGGGTGCTGGGTGCTCAGTACTCAGGGTGCTGGGTGCTCAGTACTCAGGGTGCTCGGTGCTCAGTACTCAGGGTGCTGGGTGCTCAGTGCTCAGGGTGCTTTGTACTCAGTACTCAGGGTTCTGGGTGCTCATAACTCACGGTGCTGTGTGCTCAGTGCTCAGGGTGCTGGGTGCTCAGTGCTCAGGGTGCTGGGTGCTCAGTACTCAGGGTGCTGGGTGCTCAGTGCTCAGGGTGATCGTTGCTCAGTACTCAGGGTACTCAGTACTCAGGGTGCTGGGTGCTCAGTGCTCAGGGTGCTGGGTGCTCAGTACTCAGGGTGCTGGGTGCTCAGTGCTCGGGGTGCTGGGTGCTCAGTGCTCAGGGTGATCGGTGCTCAGTACTCAGGGTGCTGGGTGCTCAGTGCTCAGGTTGCTGGGTGCTCAGTCCTCAGGGTGCTCAGAGCTCAGGGTGCTGGGTGCTCAGTGCTCGGGGTGCTCGGTGCTCAGTACTCAGGGTGCTGAGTGCTCAGTACTCAGGGTGCTGGGTGCTCAGTACTCATGGTGCTGGGTGCTCAGTACTCAGGGGGCTGGGTGCTCAGTGCTCAGGGTGCTGGGTGCTCAGTGCTCAGGGTGCTGGGTGCTCAGTGCTCGGGTTGCTGGGTGGTCAGTGCTCAGTGCTCAGGGTGCTGGGTGCTCAGTGCTCAGTGCTCAGGGTGCTGGGTGCTCAGTACTCAGGGTGCTGGGTGCTCAGTACTCAGGGTGCTGGGTGCTCAGTTCTCAGGCTGCTGGGTGCTCAGTACTCTGGGTGTTGGGTGCTCAGTACTCAGGGTGCTTCGTGCTCAGTGCTCGGGGTGCTGGGTGCTCAGTGCTCAGGGTGCTGGGTGCTCAGTGCTCAGGGTGCTGGGTGCTCAGTACTCAGGGTGCTGGGTGCTCAGTGCTCGGGGTGCTCGGTGTTCAGTACTCAAGGTGCTGGGTGCTCAGTGCTCAGGGTGCGGGGTGCTCAGTCCTCGGGGTGCTCCATGCTCAGTGTTCAGGGTGCGGGGTGCTCAGTCCTCGGGGTGCTCCATGCTCAGTGCTCGGGGTGCTGGGTGCTCAGTGCTCGGGGTGCTGGGTGCTCAGTGCTCAGTACTCAGGGTGCTGGGTGCTCAGTGCTCAGGGTGCTGAGTGCTCAGTACTCAGCGTGCTGGGTGCTCAGTACTCAGGGTGCTGGGTGCTCAGTGCTCAGGGTGCTGGGTGCTAAGTGCTCAGGGTGCTGGGTGCTCAGTGCTCGGGGAGCTCGGTGCTCAGTACTCAGGGTGCTGGGTGCTCAGTACTCAGTGCTCGGGGTCCTGGGTGCTCCGTGCTCAGGGTGCTGGGTGCTCAGTACTCAGGGTGCTGGGTGCTCAGTGCTCAAGGTGCTGGGTGCTCAGTGCTCAGGTTGCTTTGTGCTCAGTACTCAGGGTGCTGGGTGCTCAGTGCTCAGGGTGATCGGTGCTCAGTACTCAGGGTGCTCGGTGCTCAGTACTCAGGGTGCTGAGTGCTCAGTACTCAGGGTACTGGGTGCTCAGGACTCATGGTGCTGGGTGCTCAGTACTCAGGGGGCTGGGTGCTCAGTGCTCAGTGTGCTGGGTGCTCAGTGCTCAGGGCGCTGGGTGCTCAGTGCTCGGGGTGCTGAGTGCTCAGTGCTCGGGGTGCTGGGTGGTCAGTGCTCAGTGCTCAAGGTGCTGGGTGCTCAGTGCTCAGTGCTCAGGCAGCTGGGTGCTCAGTACTCAGGGTGCTGGGTGCTCAGTACTCAGGGTGCTGGGTGCTCAGTTCTCAGGGTGCTGGGTGATCAGTACTCTGGGTGTTGGGTGCTCAGTACTCAGGGTGCTCAGTGCTCAGTACTCGGGGTGCTGGGTGCTCAGTGCTCAGTGTGCTCAGTGCTCAGTGCTCAGGGTGCTGGGTGCTCAGTGCTCGGGGCGCTGGGAGCTCAGTGCTCGGGGTGCTCAGTGCTCAGTACTCGGGGTGCTGGGTGCTCAGTACTCAGTGCTCGGGGTCCTGGGTGCTCCGTGCTCAGGGTGCTGGGTGCTCAGTACTCAGGGTGCTGGGTGCTCAGTGCTCAGGGTGCTGGGTGCTCAGTGCTCAGGGTGCTTTGTGCTCAGTACTCAGGGTGCTGTGTGCTCAGTGCTCAGTACTCAGCGTGCTGGGTGCTCAGTGCTCAGAGTGTTGGGTGCTCAGTACTCAGGGTGCTGGGTGCTCAGTGCTCAGTGCTCAGGGTGCTCAGTGCTCAGGGTGCTCAGTGCTCAGGGTGCTGGGTGCTCAGGGTGCTGGGTGCTCAGTGCTCAGGGTGCTGGGAGCTCAGTGCTCAGTGCTCAGGGTGCTGGGTGCTCAGTGCTCAGTGCTCAGTGTGCTGGGTGTTCAGTACTCAGGGTGCTAGGTGCTCAGTGCTCAGGCTGCTAGGTGCTCAGTACTCAGGGTCCTGGGTGCTCAGTGCTCGGGGTGCTGGGTGATCAGTGCTCAGGGTGATCAGTGCTCAGTACTCAGGGTGCTGGGTGCTCAGTGCTCAGGGTGCTGGGTGCTCAGGGTGCTGGGTGCTCAGTGCTCGGGGTGCTCGGTGCTCAGTACTCAGGGTGCTGAGTGCTCCGTAGTCAGGGTGCTGGGTGCTCAGTACTCAGGGTGCTGGGTGCTCAGTGCTCAGGGTGCTGGGTGCTCAGGGTGCTGGGTGCTCAGTACTCAGGGTGCTGGGTGCTCAGTGCTCGGGGTGCTGGGTGCTCAGGGCTGTGGTGCTGGGTGCTCAGTGGTCAGTGCTCAGGGTGCTGGGTGCTCAGTGCTCAGTGCTCAGGGTGCTGGTTGCTCAGTACTCAGGGTGCTGGGTGCTCAGTACTCAGGGTCCTGGGTGCTCAGTGCTCAGGGTGCTCTGTGCTCAGTACTCAGGGTGCTGGGTGCTCAGTGCTCGGGGTGCTGCGTGCACAGTGCTCAGTGTGCTGGGTGCTCAGTGCTCAGGGTGCTGGGTGCTCAGTACTCAGGGTGCTCAGTGCTCAGTACTCGGGGTGCTTGTTGCTCAGTACTCGGGGTGCTCAGGGCTGTGGTGCTGGGTGCTCAGTGGTCAGTGCTCAGGGTGCTGGGTGCTCAGTGCTCAGTACTCAGGGTGCTCGGTGCTCAGTACTCAGGGTTCTCAGTGCTCAGTACTCAGGGTGCTGGGTGCTCAGTTCTCAGGGTGCTGGGTGCTCAGTACTCAGGGTGCTCAATGCTCAGTACTCGGGGTGCTTGTTGCTCAGTACTCAGGGTGCTCAGTGCTCAGTACTCGGGGTGCTGGGTGCTCAGTGCTCAGGGTGCTCAGTTCTCAGTGCTCGGGGTGCTGGGTGCTCAGTGCTCGGGGCGCTGGGTGCTCAGTGCTCGGGGTGCTGGGTGCTCAGTACTCGGGGTGCTGGGTGCTCAGTGCTCAGGGTGCTCAGTGCTCAGTACTCAGTGCTCAGGGTGCTCAGTGCTCAGTGCTCAGGGTGCTGGGTGTTCAGTACTCAGGGTGCTGGGTGCTCAGTACTCAGGGTGCTGGGTGCTCAGTGCTAAGGGTGCTGGGTGCTCAGTACTCAAGGTGCTGGGTGCTCAGTGCTCAGGGTGCGGGGTGCTCAGTCCTCGGGGTGCTCCATGCTCAGTGTTCAGGGTGCGGGGTGCTCAGTCCTCGGGGTGCTCCATGCTCAGTGCTCGGGGTGCTGGGTGCTCAGTGCTCGGGGTGCTGGGTGCTCAGTGCTCAGTACTCAGGGTGCTGGGTGCTCAGTGCTCAGGGTGCTGAGTGCTCAGTACTCAGCGTGCTGGGTGCTCAGTACTCAGGGTGCTGGGTGCTCAGTGCTCAGGGTGCTGGGTGCTAAGTGCTCAGGGTGCTGGGTGCTCAGTGCTCGGGGAGCTCGGTGCTCAGTACTCAGGGTGCTGGGTGCTCAGTACTCAGTGCTCGGGGTCCTGGGTGCTCCGTGCTCAGGGTGCTGGGTGCTCAGTACTCAGGGTGCTGGGTGCTCAGTGCTCAAGGTGCTGGGTGCTCAGTGCTCAGGTTGCTTTGTGCTCAGTACTCAGGGTGCTGGGTGCTCAGTGCTCAGGGTGATCGGTGCTCAGTACTCAGGGTGCTCGGTGCTCAGTACTCAGGGTGCTGAGTGCTCAGTACTCAGGGTACTGGGTGCTCAGGACTCATGGTGCTGGGTGCTCAGTACTCAGGGGGCTGGGTGCTCAGTGCTCAGTGTGCTGGGTGCTCAGTGCTCAGGGCGCTGGGTGCTCAGTGCTCGGGGTGCTGAGTGCTCAGTGCTCGGGGTGCTGGGTGGTCAGTGCTCAGTGCTCAAGGTGCTGGGTGCTCAGTGCTCAGTGCTCAGGCAGCTGGGTGCTCAGTACTCAGGGTGCTGGGTGCTCAGTACTCAGGGTGCTGGGTGCTCAGTTCTCAGGGTGCTGGGTGATCAGTACTCTGGGTGTTGGGTGCTCAGTACTCAGGGTGCTCAGTGCTCAGTACTCGGGGTGCTGGGTGCTCAGTGCTCAGTGTGCTCAGTGCTCAGTGCTCAGGGTGCTGGGTGCTCAGTGCTCGGGGCGCTGGGAGCTCAGTGCTCGGGGTGCTCAGTGCTCAGTACTCGGGGTGCTGGGTGCTCAGTACTCAGTGCTCGGGGTCCTGGGTGCTCCGTGCTCAGGGTGCTGGGTGCTCAGTACTCAGGGTGCTGGGTGCTCAGTGCTCAGGGTGCTGGGTGCTCAGTGCTCAGGGTGCTTTGTGCTCAGTACTCAGGGTGCTGTGTGCTCAGTGCTCAGTACTCAGCGTGCTGGGTGCTCAGTGCTCAGAGTGTTGGGTGCTCAGTACTCAGGGTGCTGGGTGCTCAGTGCTCAGTGCTCAGGGTGCTCAGTGCTCAGGGTGCTCAGTGCTCAGGGTGCTGGGTGCTCAGGGTGCTGGGTGCTCAGTGCTCAGGGTGCTGGGAGCTCAGTGCTCAGTGCTCAGGGTGCTGGGTGCTCAGTGCTCAGTGCTCAGTGTGCTGGGTGTTCAGTACTCAGGGTGCTAGGTGCTCAGTGCTCAGGCTGCTAGGTGCTCAGTACTCAGGGTCCTGGGTGCTCAGTGCTCGGGGTGCTGGGTGATCAGTGCTCAGGGTGATCAGTGCTCAGTACTCAGGGTGCTGGGTGCTCAGTGCTCAGGGTGCTGGGTGCTCAGGGTGCTGGGTGCTCAGTGCTCGGGGTGCTCGGTGCTCAGTACTCAGGGTGCTGAGTGCTCCGTAGTCAGGGTGCTGGGTGCTCAGTACTCAGGGTGCTGGGTGCTCAGTGCTCAGGGTGCTGGGTGCTCAGGGTGCTGGGTGCTCAGTACTCAGGGTGCTGGGTGCTCAGTGCTCGGGGTGCTGGGTGCTCAGGGCTGTGGTGCTGGGTGCTCAGTGGTCAGTGCTCAGGGTGCTGGGTGCTCAGTGCTCAGTGCTCAGGGTGCTGGTTGCTCAGTACTCAGGGTGCTGGGTGCTCAGTACTCAGGGTCCTGGGTGCTCAGTGCTCAGGGTGCTCTGTGCTCAGTACTCAGGGTGCTGGGTGCTCAGTGCTCGGGGTGCTGCGTGCACAGTGCTCAGTGTGCTGGGTGCTCAGTGCTCAGGGTGCTGGGTGCTCAGTACTCAGGGTGCTCAGTGCTCAGTACTCGGGGTGCTTGTTGCTCAGTACTCGGGGTGCTCAGGGCTGTGGTGCTGGGTGCTCAGTGGTCAGTGCTCAGGGTGCTGGGTGCTCAGTGCTCAGTACTCAGGGTGCTCGGTGCTCAGTACTCAGGGTTCTCAGTGCTCAGTACTCAGGGTGCTGGGTGCTCAGTTCTCAGGGTGCTGGGTGCTCATTCTCGGGGTGCTGGGTGCTCAGTGCTCGGGGTGCTGGGTGCTCAGTGCTCAGGGTGCTGGGTGCTCTGTGCTCAGGGTGCTGGGTGGTCAGTGCTCAGGGTGCTGGGTGCTCAGTGCTCAGGGTGCTGGGTGCTCAGTACTCAGGGTGCTGGGTGCTCAGTACTCAGGGTGCTCCGTGCTCAGTACTCAGGGTGCTGTGTGCTCAGTGCTCGGGGTGCTGGGTGCTCAGTACTCAGGGTGCTCGGTGCTCAGTGCTCAGGGTGCTAGGTGCTCAGTACTCAGGGTGCTGGGTGCTCAGTGCTCGGGGTGCTGGGTGCTCAGTGCTCAGGGTGATCAGTGCTCAGTACTAAGGGTGCTGGGTGCTCAGTACTCAGGGTGCTGGGTGCTCAGTGCTCAGGGTGCTGGGTGCTCAGTACTCAGGGTGCTAGGTGCTCAGTACTCAGGGTGCTCCGTGCTCAGTACTCAGGGTGCTGTGTGCTCAGTGCTCAGGGTGCTTTGTACTCAGTACTCAGCATTCTGGGTGCTCAGTACTCAGGGTGCTGGGTGCTCAATGCTCAGGGTGCTGGGTGCTCAGTGCTCAGGGTGCTGGGTGCTCAGTACTCAGGGTGCTGGGTGCTCAGTGCTCAGGGTGATCGGTGCTCAGTACTCAGGGTGCTCAGTACTCAGGTTGCTGGGTGCTCAGTACTCAGGGTGCTGGGTGCTCATTGCTCAGGGTGCTGGGTGCTCAGTGCTCTGGGTGCTGGGTGCTCAGTGCTCAGGGTGCTGGGTGCTCAGTGCTCAGGGTGCTGGGCGCTCAGTGCTCGGGGTGCTCGGTGCTCAGTGCTCAGGGTCCTGGGTGCTCAGTACTCAGGGTGCTGGGTGCTTAGTCATCAGGGTGCTCAGTGCTCAGTACACAGGGTGCTGGGTGCTCAGGGCTCGGGGTGCTGGGTGCTCAGTGCTCAGTACTCAGGGTCCTGGGTGCTCAGTGCTCAGGTTCCTGAGTGCTCAGTACTCAGCGTGCTGGGTGCTCAGTACTCAGGGTGCTGGGTGCTCAGTGCTCAGGGTGCTGGGTGCTCAGTGCTCAGGGTGCTGGGTGCTCAGTGCTCGGGGAGCTCGGTGCTCAGTACTCAGGGTGCTGGCTGCTCAGTACTCAGTGCTCGGGGACCTGGGTGCTCCCTGCTCGGGGTGCTGGGTGCTCAGTACTCAGGGTGCTGGGTGCTCAGTGCTCGGGGTGCTGGGTGCTCAGTACTCAGGGTGCTGGGGGCTCAGTACTCAGGGTGCTGGGTGCTCAGTACTCAGGGTGCTCGGTTCTCAGTACTCAGGGTGCTGGGTGCTCATTCTCGGGGTGCTGGGTGCTCAGTGCTCGGGGTGCTGGGTGCTCAGTACTCAGGGTGCTGGGGGCTCAGTACTCAGGGTGCTGTGTGCTCAGTACTCAGGGTGATCTGTTCTCAGTACTCAGGGTGCTGGGTGCTCAGTATTCGGGGTGCTCAGTACTCAGGGTATTGGGTGCTCAGTACTCAGGGTGCTGGGTGCTCAGTGCTCGGGGTGCTCGGTGCTCAGTACTCGGGGTGCTGGGTGCTCAGTACTCGGGGTGCTGGGTGCTCAGTGCTCAGGGTGCTGGGTGCTCAGTGCTCTGGGTGCTGGGTGCTCAGTGCTGAGGGTGCTGGCTGCTCAGTGCTCAGGGTGCTGGGTGCTCAGTACTCAGGGTGCTAGGTGCTCAGTACTCAGGGTGCTCAGTGCTCAGTACTCAGCGTGCTGGGTGCTCAGTGCTCAGGGTCCTCGGTGCTCAGTACTCAGGGTGCTCAGTGCTCAGTACTCAGCGTGCTTTATGCTCAGTGCTCAGGGTGCTGGGTGCTCAGTACTCAGGGTGCTGGGTGCTCAGTACTCAGGGTGCTGGGTGCTCAGTACTCAGGGTGCTGGATGCTCAGTGCTCGGGGTGCTCGGTGATCAGTACTCAGGGTGCTGGGTGCTCAGTGCTCAGGGTGCTGAGTACTCAGTACTCAGGGTGCTGGGTGCTCAGTGCTCAGGGTGCTGGGTGCTCAGTACTCAGGGTGCTGGGTGCTCAGTACTCAGGGTGCTGGGTGCTCAGTGCTCAGGGTGCTTTGTACTCAGTACTGAGGGTTCTGGGTGCTCATAACTCACGGTGCTGGGTGCTCAGTGCTCAGGGTGCTGGGTGCTCAGTGCTCAGGGTGCTGGGTGCTCAGTACTCAGGGTGCTGGGTGCTCAGTGCTCAGGGTGATCGTTGCTCAGTACTCAGGGTACTCAGTACTCAGGGTGCTGGGTGCTCAGTGCTCAGGGTGCTGGGTGCTCAGTACTCAGGGTGCTGGGTGCTCAGTGCTCGGGGTGCTGGGTGCTCAGTGCTCAGGGTGATCGGTGCTCAGTACTCAGGGTGCTGGGTGCTCAGTGCTCAGGTTTCTGGGTGCTCAGTCCTCAGGGTGCTCAGAGCTCAGGGTGCTGGGTGCTCAGTGCTCGGGGTGCTCGGTGCTCAGTACTCAGGGTGCTGAGTGCTCAGTACTCAGGGTGCTGGGTGCTCAGTACTCATGGTGCTGGGTGCTCAGTACTCAGGGGGCTGGGTGCTCAGTGCTCAGGGTGCTGGGTGCTCAGTGCTCAGGGTGCTGGGTGCTCAGTGCTCGGGTTGCTGGGTGGTCAGTGCTCAGTGCTCAGGGTGCTGGGTGCTCAGTGCTCAGTGCTCAGGGTGCTGGGTGCTCAGTACTCACGGTGCTGGGTGCTCAGTACTCAGGGTGCTGGGTGCTCAGTTCTCAGGCTGCTTGGTGCTCAGTACTCTGGGTGTTGGGTGCTCAGTACTCAGGGTGCTTCGTGCTCAGTGCTCGGGGTGCTGGGTGCTCAGTGCTCAGGGTGCTGGGTGCTCAGTGCTCAGGGTGCTGGGTGCTCAGTACTCAGGGTGCTGGGTGCTCAGTGCTCGGGGTGCTCGGTGTTCAGTACTCAAGGTGCTGGGTGCTCAGTGCTCAGGGTGCGGGGTGCTCAGTCCTCGGGGTGCTCCATGCTCAGTGTTCAGGGTGCGGGGTGCTCAGTCCTCGGGGTGCTCCATGCTCAGTGCTCGGGGTTCTGGGTGCTCAGTGCTCGGGGTGCTGGGTGCTCAGTGCTCAGTACTCAGGGTGCTGGGTGCTCAGTGCTCAGGGTGCTGAGTGCTCAGTACTCAGCGTGCTGGGTGCTCAGTACTCAGGGTGCTGGGTGCTCAGTGCTCAGGGTGCTGGGTGCTAAGTGCTCAGGGTGCTGGGTGCTCAGTGCTCGGGGAGCTCGGTGCTCAGTACTCAGGGTGCTGGGTGCTCAGTACTCAGTGCTCGGGGTCCTGGGTGCTCCGTGCTCAGGGTGCTGGGTGCTCAGTACTCAGGGTGCTGGGTGCTCAGTGCTCAAGGTGCTGGGTGCTCAGTGCTCAGGTTGCTTTGTGCTCAGTACTCAGGGTGCTGGGTGCTCAGTGCTCAGGGTGATCGGTGCTCAGTACTCAGGGTGCTCGGTGCTCAGTACTCAGGGTGCTGAGTGCTCAGTACTCAGGGTACTGGGTGCTCAGGACTCATGGTGCTGGGTGCTCAGTACTCAGGGGGCTGGGTGCTCAGTGCTCAGTGTGCTGGGTGCTCAGTGCTCAGGGCGCTGGGTGCTCAGTGCTCGGGGTGCTGAGTGCTCAGTGCTCGGGGTGCTGGGTGGTCAGTGCTCAGTGCTCAAGGTGCTGGGTGCTCAGTGCTCAGTGCTCAGGCAGCTGGGTGCTCAGTACTCAGGGTGCTGGGTGCTCAGTACTCAGGGTGCTGGGTGCTCAGTTCTCAGGGTGCTGGGTGATCAGTACTCTGGGTGTTGGGTGCTCAGTACTCAGGGTGCTCAGTGCTCAGTACTCGGGGTGCTGGGTGCTCAGTGCTCAGTGTGCTCAGTGCTCAGTGCTCAGGGTGCTGGGTGCTCAGTGCTCAGGGCGCTGGGAGCTCAGTGCTCGGGGTGCTCAGTGCTCAGTACTCGGGGTGCTGGGTGCTCAGTACTCAGTGCTCGGGGTCCTGGGTGCTCCGTGCTCAGGGTGCTGGGTGCTCAGTACTCAGGGTGCTGGGTGCTCAGTGCTCAGGGTGCTGGGTGCTCAGTGCTCAGGGTGCTTTGTGCTCAGTACTCAGGGTGCTGTGTGCTCAGTGCTCAGTACTCAGCGTGCTGGGTGCTCAGTGCTCAGAGTGTTGGGTGCTCAGTACTCAGGGTGCTGGGTGCTCAGTGCTCAGTGCTCAGGGTGCTCAGTGCTCAGGGTGCTCAGTGCTCAGGGTGCTGGGTGCTCAGGGTGCTGGGTGCTCAGTGCTCAGGGTGCTGGGAGCTCAGTGCTCAGTGCTCAGGGTGCTGGGTGCTCAGTGCTCAGTGCTCAGTGTGCTGGGTGTTCAGTACTCAGGGTGCTAGGTGCTCAGTGCTCAGGCTGCTAGGTGCTCAGTACTCAGGGTCCTGGGTGCTCAGTGCTCGGGGTGCTGGGTGATCAGTGCTCAGGGTGATCAGTGCTCAGTACTCAGGGTGCTGGGTGCTCAGTGCTCAGGGTGCTGGGTGCTCAGGGTGCTGGGTGCTCAGTGCTCGGGGTGCTCGGTGCTCAGTACTCAGGGTGCTGAGTGCTCAGTAGTCAGGGTGCTGGGTGCTCAGTACTCAGGGTGCTGGGTGCTCAGTGCTCAGGGTGCTGGGTGCTCAGGGTGCTGGGTGCTCAGTACTCAGGGTGCTGGGTGCTCAGTGCTCGGGGTGCTGGGTGCTCAGGGCTGTGGTGCTGGGTGCTCAGTGGTCAGTGCTCAGGGTGCTGGGTGCTCAGTGCTCAGTGTTCAGGGTGCTGGTTGCTCAGTACTCAGGGTGCTGGGTGCTCAGTACTCAGGGTCCTGGGTGCTCAGTGCTCAGGGTGCTCTGTGCTCAGTACTCAGGGTGCTGGGTGCTCAGTGCTCGGGGTGCTGCGTGCTCAGTGCTCAGTGTGCTGGGTGCTCAGTGCTCAGGGTGCTGGGTGCTCAGTACTCAGGGTGCTCAGTGCTCAGTACTCGGGGTGCTTGTTGCTCAGTACTCGGGGTGCTCAGGGCTGTGGTGCTGGGTGCTCAGTGGTCAGTGCTCAGGGTGCTGGGTGCTCAGTGCTCAGTACTCAGGGTGCTCGGTGCTCAGTACTCAGGGTTCTCAGTGCTCAGTACTCAGGGTGCTGGGTGCTCAGTTCTCAGGGTGCTGGGTGCTCAGTACTCAGGGTGCTCAATGCTCAGTACTCGGGGTGCTTGTTGCTCAGTACTCAGGGTGCTCAGTGCTCAGTACTCGGGGTGCTGGGTGCTCAGTGCTCAGGGTGCTCAGTTCTCAGTGCTCGGGGTGCTGGGTGCTCAGTGCTCGGGGCGCTGGGTGCTCAGTGCTCGGGGTGCTGGGTGCTCAGTACTCGGGGTGCTGGGTGCTCAGTGCTCAGGGTGCTCAGTGCTCAGTACTCAGTGCTCAGGGTGCTCAGTGCTCAGTGCTCAGGGTGCTGGGTGTTCAGTACTCAGGGTGCTGGGTGCTCAGTACTCAGGGTGCTGGGTGCTCAGTGCTAAGGGTGCTGGGTGCTCAGTACTCTGGGTGTTGGGTGCTCAGTACTCATTGTGCTGGGTGCTCCGTGCTCGGGGTGCTGGGTGCTCAGTGCTCAGGGTGCTGGGTGCTCTGTGCTCAGGGTGCTGGGTGGTCAGTGCTCAGGGTGCTGGGTGCTCAGTACTCGGGGTGCTCCGTGCTCAGGGTGCTGGGTGCTCAGTGCTCAGGGTGCTGGGTGCTCAGTGCTCGGGGTGCTGGGTGCTGAGTGCTCAGGGTGCTGGGTGCTCAGTGCTCGGGCTGCTCGGTGCTCAGTGCTCAGGGTCCTGGGTGCTCAGTACTCAGGGTGCTGGGTGCTTGGTACTCAGTGTGCTCAGTGCTCAGTACACAGGGTGCTGGGTGCTCAGTGCTCGGGGTGCTGGGTGCTCAGTGCTCGGGGCGCTGTGTGCTCAGTGCTCGGGGTGCTGGGTGCTCAGTACTCGGGGTGCTGGGTGCTCAGTGCTCAGGGTGCTCAGTGCTCAGTACTCAGTGCTCAGGGTGCTCAGTGCTCAGTGCTCAGGGTGCTGGGTGTTCAGTACTCAGGGTGCTGGGTGCTCAGTACTCAGGGTGCTGGGTGCTCAGTGCTAAGGGTGCTGGGTGCTCAGTACTCAAGGTGCTGGGTGCTCAGTGCTCAGGGTGCGGGGTGCTCAGTCCTCGGGGTGCTCCATGCTCAGTGTTCAGGGTGCGGGGTGCTCAGTCCTCGGGGTGCTCCATGCTCAGTGCTCGGGGTGCTGGGTGCTCAGTGCTCGGGGTGCTGGGTGCTCAGTGCTCAGTACTCAGGGTGCTGGGTGCTCAGTGCTCAGGGTGCTGAGTGCTCAGTACTCAGCGTGCTGGGTGCTCAGTACTCAGGGTGCTGGGTGCTCAGTGCTCAGGGTGCTGGGTGCTAAGTGCTCAGGGTGCTGGGTGCTCAGTGCTCGGGGAGCTCGGTGCTCAGTACTCAGGGTGCTGGGTGCTCAGTACTCAGTGCTCGGGGTCCTGGGTGCTCCGTGCTCAGGGTGCTGGGTGCTCAGTACTCAGGGTGCTGGGTGCTCAGGGCTCAAGGTGCTGGGTGCTCAGTGCTCAGGTTGCTTTGTGCTCAGTACTCAGGGTGCTGGGTGCTCAGTGCTCAGGGTGATCGGTGCTCAGTACTCAGGGTGCTCGGTGCTCAGTACTCAGGGTGCTGAGTGCTCAGTACTCAGGGTACTGGGTGCTCAGGACTCATGGTGCTGGGTGCTCAGTACTCAGGGGGCTGGGTGCTCAGTGCTCAGTGTGCTGGGTGCTCAGTGCTCAGGGCGCTGGGTGCTCAGTGCTCGGGGTGCTGAGTGCTCAGTGCTCGGGGTGCTGGGTGGTCAGTGCTCAGTGCTCAAGGTGCTGGGTGCTCAGTGCTCAGTGCTCAGGCAGCTGGGTGCTCAGTACTCAGGGTGCTGGGTGCTCAGTACTCAGGGTGCTGGGTGCTCAGTTCTCAGGGTGCTGGGTGATCAGTACTCTGGGTGTTGGGTGCTCAGTACTCAGGGTGCTCAGTGCTCAGTACTCGGGGTGCTGGGTGCTCAGTGCTCAGTGTGCTCAGTGCTCAGTGCTCAGGGTGCTGGGTGCTCAGTGCTCGGGGCGCTGGGAGCTCAGTGCTCGGGGTGCTCAGTGCTCAGTACTCGGGGTGCTGGGTGCTCAGTACTCAGTGCTCGGGGTCCTGGGTGCTCCGTGCTCAGGGTGCTGGGTGCTCAGTACTCAGGGTGCTGGGTGCTCAGTGCTCAGGGTGCTGGGTGCTCAGTGCTCAGGGTGCTTTGTGCTCAGTACTCAGGGTGCTGTGTGCTCAGTGCTCAGTACTCAGCGTGCTGGTTGCTCAGTGCTCAGAGTGTTGGGTGCTCAGTACTCAGGGTGCTGGGTGCTCAGTGCTCAGTGCTCAGGGTGCTCAGTGCTCAGGGTGATCAGTGCTCAGGGTGCTGGGTGCTCAGGGTGCTGGGTGCTCAGTGCTCAGGGTGCTGGGAGCTCAGTGCTCAGTGCTCAGGGTGCTGGGTGCTCAGTGCTCAGTGCTCAGTGTGCTGGGTGTTCAGTACTCAGGGTGCTAGGTGCTCAGTGCTCAGGCTGCTAGGTGCTCAGTACTCAGGGTCCTGGGTGCTCAGTGCTCGGGGTGCTGGGTGATCAGTGCTCAGGGTGATCAGTGCTCAGTACTCAGGGTGCTGGGTGCTCAGTGCTCAGGGTGCTGGGTGCTCAGGGTGCTGGGTGCTCAGTGCTCGGGGTGCTCGGTGCTCAGTACTCAGGGTGCTGAGTGCTCAGTAGTCAGGGTGCTGGGTGCTCAGTACTCAGGGTGCTGGGTGCTCAGTGCTCAGGGTGCTGGGTGCTCAGGGTGCTGGGTGCTCAGTACTCAGGGTGCTGGGTGCTCAGTGCTCAGGGTGCTGGGTGCTCAGGGCTGTGGTGCTGGGTGCTCAGTGGTCAGTGCTCAGGGTGCTGGGTGCTCAGTGCTCAGTGCTCAGGGTGCTGGTTGCTCAGTACTCAGGGTGCTGGGTGCTCAGTACTCAGGGTCCTGGGTGCTCAGTGCTCAGGGTGCTCTGTGCTCAGTACTCAGGGTGCTGGGTGCTCAGTGCTCGGGGTGCTGCGTGCTCAGTGCTCAGTGTGCTGGGTGCTCAGTGCTCAGGGTGCTGGGTGCTCAGTACTCAGGGTGCTCAGTGCTCAGTACTCGGGGTGCTTGTTGCTCAGTACTCGGGGTGCTCAGGGCTGTGGTGCTGGGTGCTCAGTGGTCAGTGCTCAGGTTGCTGGGTGCTCAGTGCTCAGTACTCAGGGTGCTCGGTGCTCAGTACTCAGGGTTCTCAGTGCTCAGTACTCAGGGTGCTGGGTGCTCAGTTCTCAGGGTGCTGGGTGCTCAGTACTCAGGGTGCTCAATGCTCAGTACTCGGGGTGCTTGTTGCTCAGTACTCAGGGTGCTCAGTGCTCAGTACTCGGGGTGCTGGGTGCTCAGTGCTCAGGGTGCTCAGTTCTCAGTGCTCGGGGTGCTGGGTGCTCAGTGCTCGGGGCGCTGGGTGCTCAGTGCTCGGGGTGCTGGGTGCTCAGTACTCGGGGTGCTGGGTGCTCAGTGCTCAGGGTGCTCAGTGCTCAGTACTCAGTGCTCAGGGTGCTCAGTGCTCAGTGCTCAGGGTGCTGGGTGTTCAGTACTCAGGGTGCTGGGTGCTCAGTACTCAGGGTGCTGGGTGCTCAGTGCTAAGGGTGCTGGGTGCTCAGTACTCTGGGTGTTGGGTGCTCAGTACTCAGGGTGCTGGGTGCTCCGTGCTCGGGGTGCTGGGTGCTCAGTGCTCAGGGTGCTGGGTGCTCTGTGCTCAGGGTGCTGGGTGGTCAGTGCTCAGGGTGCTGGGTGCTCAGTACTCGGGGTGCTCCGTGCTCAGGGTGCTGGGTGCTCAGTGCTCAGGGTGCTGGGTGCTCAGTGCTCGGGGTGCTGGGTGCTGAGTGCTCAGGGTGCTGGGTGCTCAGTGCTCGGGCTGCTCGGTGCTCAGTGCTCAGGGTCCTGGGTGCTCAGTACTCAGGGTGCTGGGTGCTTGGTACTCAGTGTGCTCAGTGCTCAGTACACAGGGTGCTGGGTGCTCAGTGCTCGGGGTGCTGGGTGCTCAGTGCTCGGGGCGCTGGGTGCTCAGTGCTCGGGGTGCTGGGTGCTCAGTACTCGGGGTGCTGGGTGCTCAGTGCTCAGGGTGCTCAGTGCTCAGTACTCAGTGCTCAGGGTGCTCAGTGCTCAGTGCTCAGGGTGCTGGGTGTTCAGTACTCAGGGTGCTGGGTGCTCAGTACTCAGGGTGCTGGGTGCTCAGTGCTAAGGGTGCTGGGTGCTCAGTACTCAAGGTGCTGGGTGCTCAGTGCTCAGGGTGCGGGGTGCTCAGTCCTCGGGGTGCTCCATGCTCAGTGTTCAGGGTGCGGGGTGCTCAGTCCTCGGGGTGCTCCATGCTCAGTGCTCGGGGTGCTGGGTGCTCAGTGCTCGGGGTGCTGGGTGCTCAGTGCTCAGTACTCAGGGTGCTGGGTGCTCAGTGCTCAGGGTGCTGAGTGCTCAGTACTCAGCGTGCTGGGTGCTCAGTACTCAGGGTGCTGGGTGCTCAGTGCTCAGGGTGCTGGGTGCTAAGTGCTCAGGGTGCTGGGTGCTCAGTGCTCGGGGAGCTCGGTGCTCAGTACTCAGGGTGCTGGGTGCTCAGTACTCAGTGCTCGGGGTCCTGGGTGCTCCGTGCTCAGGGTGCTGGGTGCTCAGTACTCAGGGTGCTGGGTGCTCAGTGCTCAAGGTGCTGGGTGCTCAGTGCTCAGGTTGCTTTGTGCTGAGTACTCAGGGTGCTGGGTGCTCAGTGCTCAGGGTGATCGGTGCTCAGTACTCAGGGTGCTCGGTGCTCAGTACTCAGGGTGCTGAGTGCTCAGTACTCAGGGTACTGGGTGCTCAGGACTCATGGTGCTGGGTGCTCAGTACTCAGGGGGCTGGGTGCTCAGTGCTCAGTGTGCTGGGTGCTCAGTGCTCAGGGCGCTGGGTGCTCAGTGCTCGGGGTGCTGAGTGCTCAGTGCTCGGGGTGCTGGGTGGTCAGTGCTCAGTGCTCAAGGTGCTGGGTGCTCAGTGCTCAGTGCTCAGGCAGCTGGGTGCTCAGTACTCAGGGTGCTGGGTGCTCAGTACTCAGGGTGCTGGGTGCTCAGTTCTCAGGGTGCTGGGTGATCAGTACTCTGGGTGTTGGGTGCTCAGTACTCAGGGTGCTCAGTGCTCAGTACTCGGGGTGCTGGGTGCTCAGTGCTCAGTGTGCTCAGTGCTCAGTGCTCAGGGTGCTGGGTGCTCAGTGCTCGGGGCGCTGGGAGCTCAGTGCTCGGGGTGCTCAGTGCTCAGTACTCGGGGTGCTGGGTGCTCAGTACTCAGTGCTCGGGGTCCTGGGTGCTCCGTGCTCAGGGTGCTGGGTGCTCAGTACTCAGGGTGCTGGGTGCTCAGTGCTCAGGGTGCTGGGTGCTCAGTGCTCAGGGTGCTTTGTGCTCAGTACTCAGGGTGCTGTGTGCTCAGTGCTCAGTACTCAGCGTGCTGGGTGCTCAGTGCTCAGAGTGTTGGGTGCTCAGTACTCAGGGTGCTGGGTGCTCAGTGCTCAGTGCTCAGGGTGCTCAGTGCTCAGGGTGATCAGTGCTCAGGGTGCTGGGTGCTCAGGGTGCTGGGTGCTCAGGGTGCTGGGTGCTCAGTGCTCAGGGTGCTGGGAGCTCAGTGCTCAGTGCTCAGGGTGCTGGGTGCTCAGTGCTCAGTGCTCAGTGTGCTGGGTGTTCAGTACTCAGGGTGCTAGGTGCTCAGTGCTCAGGCTGCTAGGTGCTCAGTACTCAGGGTCCTGGGTGCTCAGTGCTCGGGGTGCTGGGTGATCAGTGCTCAGGGTGATCAGTGCTCAGTACTCAGGGTGCTGGGTGCTCAGTGCTCAGGGTGCTGGGTGCTCAGGGTGCTGGGTGCTCAGTGCTCGGGGTGCTCGGTGCTCAGTACTCAGGGTGCTGAGTGCTCAGTAGTCAGGGTGCTGGGTGCTCAGTACTCAGGGTGCTGGGTGCTCAGTGCTCAGGGTGCTGGGTGCTCAGGGTGCTGGGTGCTCAGTACTCAGGGTGCTGGGTGCTCAGTGCTCGGGGTGCTGGGTGCTCAGGGCTGTGGTGCTGGGTGCTCAGTGGTCAGTGCTCAGGGTGCTGGGTGCTCAGTGCTCAGTGCTCAGGGTGCTGGTTGCTCAGTACTCAGGGTGCTGGGTGCTCAGTACTCAGGGTCCTGGGTGCTCAGTGCTCAGGGTGCTCTGTGCTCAGTACTCAGGGTGCTGGGTGCTCAGTGCTCGGGGTGCTGCGTGCTCAGTGCTCAGTGTGCTGGGTGCTCAGTGCTCAGGGTGCTGGGTGCTCAGTACTCAGGGTGCTCAGTGCTCAGTACTCGGGGTGCTTGTTGCTCAGTACTCGGGGTGCTCAGGGCTGTGGTGCTGGGTGCTCAGTGGTCAGTGCTCAGGGTGCTGGGTGCTCAGTGCTCAGTACTCAGGGTGCTCGGTGCTCAGTACTCAGGGTTCTCAGTGCTCAGTACTCAGGGTGCTGGGTGCTCAGTTCTCAGGGTGCTGGGTGCTCAGTACTCAGGGTGCTCAATGCTCAGTACTCGGGGTGCTTGTTGCTCAGTACTCAGGGTGCTCAGTGCTCAGTACTCGGGGTGCTGGGTGCTCAGTGCTCAGGGTGCTCAGTTCTCAGTGCTCGGGGTGCTGGGTGCTCAGTGCTCGGGGCGCTGGGTGCTCAGTGCTCGGGGTGCTGGGTGCTCAGTACTCGGGGTGCTGGGTGCTCAGTGCTCAGGGTGCTCAGTGCTCAGTACTCAGTGCTCAGGGTGCTCAGTGCTCAGTGCTCAGGGTGCTGGGTGTTCAGTACTCAGGGTGCTGGGTGCTCAGTACTCAGGGTGCTGGGTGCTCAGTGCTAAGGGTGCTGGGTGCTCAGTACTCTGGGTGTTGGGTGCTCAGTACTCAGGGTGCTGGGTGCTCCGTGCTCGGGGTGCTGGGTGCTCAGTGCTCAGGGTGCTGGGTGCTCTGTGCTCAGGGTGCTGGGTGGTCAGTGCTCAGGGTGCTGGGTGCTCAGTACTCGGGGTGCTCCGTGCTCAGGGTGCTGGGTGCTCAGTGCTCAGGGTGCTGGGTGCTCAGTGCTAAGGGTGCTGGGTGCTCAGTACTCAAGGTGCTGGGTGCTCAGTGCTCAGGGTGCGGGGTGCTCAGTCCTCGGGGTGCTCCATGCTCAGTGTTCAGGGTGCGGGGTGCTCAGTCCTCGGGGTGCTCCATGCTCAGTGCTCGGGGTGCTGGGTGCTCAGTGCTCGGGGTGCTGGGTGCTCAGTGCTCAGTACTCAGGGTGCTGGGTGCTCCGTGCTCAGGGTGCTGGGTGCTCAGTACTCAGGGTGCTGGGTGCTCAGTGCTCAAGGTGCTGGGTGCTCAGTGCTCAGGTTGCTTTGTGCTCAGTGCTCAGGGTGCTGGGTGCTCAGTGCTCAGGGTGATCGGTGCTCAGTACTCAGGGTGCTCGGTGCTCAGTACTCAGGGTGCTGAGTGCTCAGTACTCAGGGTACTGGGTGCTCAGGACTCATGGTGCTGGGTGCTCAGTACTCAGGGGGCTGGGTGCTCAGTGCTCAGTGTGCTGGGTGCTCAGTGCTCAGGGCGCTGGGTGCTCAGTGCTCGGGGTGCTGAGTGCTCAGTGCTCGGGGTGCTGGGTGGTCAGTGCTCAGTGCTCAAGGTGCTGGGTGCTCAGTGCTCAGTGCTCAGGCAGCTGGGTGCTCAGTACTCAGGGTGCTGGGTGCTCAGTACTCAGGGTGCTGGGTGCTCAGTTCTCAGGGTGCTGGGTGATCAGTACTCTGGGTGTTGGGTGCTCAGTACTCAGGGTGCTCAGTGCTCAGTACTCGGGGTGCTGGGTGCTCAGTGCTCAGTGTGCTCAGTGCTCAGTGCTCAGGGTGCTGGCTGCTCAGTGCTCGGGGCGCTGGGAGCTCAGTGCTCGGGGTGCTCAGTGCTCAGTACTCGGGGTGCTGGGTGCTCAGTACTCAGTGCTCGGGGTCCTGGGTGCTCCGTGCTCAGGGTGCTGGGTGCTCAGTACTCAGGGTGCTGGGTGCTCAGTGCTCAGGGTGCTGGGTGCTCAGTGCTCAGGGTGCTTTGTGCTCAGTACTCAGGGTGCTGTGTGCTCAGTGCTCAGTACTCAGCGTGCTGGGTGCTCAGTGCTCAGAGTGTTGGGTGCTCAGTACTCAGGGTGCTGGGTGCTCAGTGCTCAGTGCTCAGGGTGCTCAGTGCTCAGGGTGCTCAGTGCTCAGGGTGCTGGGTGCTCAGGGTGCTGGGTGCTCAGTGCTCAGGGTGCTGGGAGCTCAGTGCTCAGTGCTCAGGGTGCTGGGTGCTCAGTGCTCAGTGCTCAGTGTGCTGGGTGTTCAGTACTCAGGGTGCTAGGTGCTCAGTGCTCAGGCTGCTAGGTGCTCAGTACTCAGGGTCCTGGGTGCTCAGTGCTCGGGGTGCTGGGTGATCCGTGCTCAGGGTGATCAGTGCTCAGTACTCAGGGTGCTGGGTGCTCAGTGCTCAGGGTGCTGGGTGCTCAGGGTGCTGGGTGCTCAGTGCTCGGGGTGCTCGGTGCTCAGTACTCAGGGTGCTGAGTGCTCAGTAGTCAGGGTGCTGGGTGCTCAGTACTCAGGGTGCTGGGTGCTCAGTGCTCAGGGTGCTGGGTGCTCAGGGTGCTGTGTGCTCAGTACTCAGGGTGCTGGGTGCTCAGTGCTCGGGGTGCTGGGTGCTCAGGGCTGTGGTGCTGGGTGCTCAGTGGTCAGTGCTCAGGGTGCTGGGTGCTCAGTGCTCAGTGCTCAGGGTGCTGGTTGCTCAGTACTCAGGGTGCTGGGTGCTCAGTACTCAGGGTCCTGGGTGCTCAGTGCTCAGGGTGCTCTGTGCTCAGTACTCAGGGTGCTGGGTGCTCAGTGCTCGGGGTGCTGCGTGCTCAGTGCTCAGTGTGCTGGGTGCTCAGTGCTCAGGGTGCTGGGTGCTCAGTACTCAGGGTGCTCAGTGCTCAGTACTCGGGGTGCTTGTTGCTCAGTACTCGGGGTGCTCAGGGCTGTGGTGCTGGGTGCTCAGTGGTCAGTGCTCAGGGTGCTGGGTGCTCAGTGCTCAGTACTCAGGGTGCTCGGTGCTCAGTACTCAGGGTTCTCAGTGCTCAGTACTCAGGGTGCTGGGTGCTCAGTTCTCAGGGTGCTGGGTGCTCAGTACTCAGGGTGCTCAATGCTCAGTACTCGGGGCGCTGGGTGCTCAGTGCTCGGGGTGCTGGGTGCTCAGTACTCGGGGTGCTGGGTGCTCAGTGCTCAGGGTGCTCAGTGCTCAGTACTCAGTGCTCAGGGTGCTCAGTGCTCAGTGCTCAGGGTGCTGGGTGTTCAGTACTCAGGGTGCTGGGTGCTCAGTACTCAGGGTGCTGGGTGCTCAGTGCTAAGGGTGCTGGGTGCTCAGTACTCAAGGTGCTGGGTGCTCAGTGCTCAGGGTGCGGGGTGCTCAGTCCTCGGGGTGCTCCATGCTCAGTGTTCAGGGTGCGGGGTGCTCAGTCCTCGGGGTGCTCCATGCTCAGTGCTCGGGGTGCTGGGTGCTCAGTGCTCGGGGTGCTGGGTGCTCAGTGCTCAGTACTCAGGGTGCTGGGTGCTCCGTGCTCAGGGTGCTGGGTGCTCAGTACTCAGGGTGCTGGGTGCTCAGTGCTCAAGGTGCTGGGTGCTCAGTGCTCAGGTTGCTTTGTGCTCAGTGCTCAGGGTGCTGGGTGCTCAGTGCTCAGGGTGATCGGTGCTCAGTACTCAGGGTGCTCGGTGCTCAGTACTCAGGGTGCTGAGTGCTCAGTACTCAGGGTACTGGGTGCTCAGGACTCATGGTGCTGGGTGCTCAGTACTCAGGGGGCTGGGTGCTCAGTGCTCAGTGTGCTGGGTGCTCAGTGCTCAGGGCGCTGGGTGCTCAGTGCTCGGGGTGCTGAGTGCTCAGTGCTCGGGGTGCTGGGTGGTCAGTGCTCAGTGCTCAAGGTGCTGGGTGCTCAGTGCTCAGTGCTCAGGCAGCTGGGTGCTCAGTACTCAGGGTGCTGGGTGCTCAGTACTCAGGGTGCTGGGTGCTCAGTTCTCAGGGTGCTGGGTGATCAGTACTCTGGGTGTTGGGTGCTCAGTACTCAGGGTGCTCAGTGCTCAGTACTCGGGGTGCTGGGTGCTCAGTGCTCAGTGTGCTCAGTGCTCAGTGCTCAGGGTGCTGGCTGCTCAGTGCTCGGGGCGCTGGGAGCTCAGTGCTCGGGGTGCTCAGTGCTCAGTACTCGGGGTGCTGGGTGCTCAGTACTCAGTGCTCGGGGTCCTGGGTGCTCCGTGCTCAGGGTGCTGGGTGCTCAGTACTCAGGGTGCTGGGTGCTCAGTGCTCAGGGTGCTGGGTGCTCAGTGCTCAGGGTGCTTTGTGCTCAGTACTCAGGGTGCTGTGTGCTCAGTGCTCAGTACTCAGCGTGCTGGGTGCTCAGTGCTCAGAGTGTTGGGTGCTCAGTACTCAGGGTGCTGGGTGCTCAGTGCTCAGTGCTCAGGGTGCTCAGTGCTCAGGGTGCTCAGTGCTCAGGGTGCTGGGTGCTCAGGGTGCTGGGTGCTCAGTGCTCAGGGTGCTGGGAGCTCAGTGCTCAGTGCTCAGGGTGCTGGGTGCTCAGTGCTCAGTGCTCAGTGTGCTGGGTGTTCAGTACTCAGGGTGCTAGGTGCTCAGTGCTCAGGCTGCTAGGTGCTCAGTACTCAGGGTCCTGGGTGCTCAGTGCTCGGGGTGCTGGGTGATCAGTGCTCAGGGTGATCAGTGCTCAGTACTCAGGGTGCTGGGTGCTCAGTGCTCAGGGTGCTGGGTGCTCAGGGTGCTGGGTGCTCAGTGCTCGGGGTGCTCGGTGCTCAGTACTCAGGGTGCTGAGTGCTCAGTAGTCAGGGTGCTGGGTGCTCAGTACTCAGGGTGCTGGGTGCTCAGTGCTCAGGGTGCTGGGTGCTCAGGGTGCTGTGTGCTCAGTACTCAGGGTGCTGGGTGCTCAGTGCTCGGGGTGCTGGGTGCTCAGGGCTGTGGTGCTGGGTGCTCAGTGGTCAGTGCTCAGGGTGCTGGGTGCTCAGTGCTCAGTGCTCAGGGTGCTGGTTGCTCAGTACTCAGGGTGCTGGGTGCTCAGTACTCAGGGTCCTGGGTGCTCAGTGCTCAGGGTGCTCTGTGCTCAGTACTCAGGGTGCTGGGTGCTCAGTGCTCGGGGTGCTGCGTGCTCAGTGCTCAGTGTGCTGGGTGCTCAGTGCTCAGGGTGCTGGGTGCTCAGTACTCAGGGTGCTCAGTGCTCAGTACTCGGGGTGCTTGTTGCTCAGTACTCGGGGTGCTCAGGGCTGTGGTGCTGGGTGCTCAGTGGTCAGTGCTCAGGGTGCTGGGTGCTCAGTGCTCAGTACTCAGGGTGCTCGGTGCTCAGTACTCAGGGTTCTCAGTGCTCAGTACTCAGGGTGCTGGGTGCTCAGTTCTCAGGGTGCTGGGTGCTCAGTACTCAGGGTGCTCAATGCTCAGTACTCGGGGTGCTTGTTGCTCAGTACTCAGGGTGCTCAGTGCTCAGTACTCGGGGTGCTGGGTGCTCAGTGCTCAGGGTGCTCAGTTCTCAGTGCTCGGGGTGCTGGGTGCTCAGTGCTCAGGGCGCTGGGTGCTCAGTGCTCGGGGTGCTGGGTGCTCAGTACTCGGGGTGCTGGGTGCTCAGTGCTCAGGGTGCTCAGTGCTCAGTACTCAGTGCTCAGGGTGCTCAGTGCTCAGTGCTCAGGGTGCTGGGTGTTCAGTACTCAGGGTGCTGGGTGCTCAGTACTCAGGGTGCTGGGTGCTCAGTGCTAAGGGTGCTGGGTGCTCAGTACTCTGGGTGTTGGGTGCTCAGTACTCAGGGTGCTGGGTGCTCCGTGCTCGCGGTGCTGGGTGCTCAGTGCTCAGGGTGCTGGGTGCTCTGTGCTCAGGGTGCTGAGTGGTCAGTGCTCAGGGTGCTGGGTGCTCAGTACTCGGGGTGCTCCGTGCTCAGGGTGCTGGGTGCTCAGTGCTCAGGGTGCTGGGTGCTCAGTGCTCGGGGTGCTGGGTGCTGAGTGCTCAGGGTGCTGGGTGCTCAGTGCTCGGGCTGCTCGGTGCTCAGTGCTCAGGGTCCTGGGTGCTCAGTACTCAGGGTGCTGGGTGCTTGGTACTCAGTGTGCTCAGTGCTCAGTACACAGGGTGCTGGGTGCTCAGTGCTCGGGGTGCTGGGTGCTCAGTGCTCAGTACTCAGGGTGCTGGGTGCTCAGTGCTCGGGGTGCTGGGTGCTCAGTACTCAGCGTACTGGGTGCTCAGTACTCAGTGTGCTGGGTGCTCAGTTCTCAGGGTGCTGGGTGCTCAGTGCTCTGGGTGCTGGGTGCTCAGTGATCGGGGTGCTGAGTGCTCAGTACTCAGTGTGCTCAGTGCTCGGGGAGCTCGGTGCTCAGTACTCAGGGTGCTGGGTGCTCAGTTCTCAGTGCTCGGGGTCCTGGGTGCTCCGTTCTCGGGGTGCTGGGTGCTCAGTGCTCTGGGTGCTTAGTGCTCAGTACTCAGGGTGCTGTTTGCTCAGTACTCATGGTGCTGGGTGCTCATTCTCAGGGTGCTGGGTGCTCAGTGCTCGGGGTGCTGGGTGCTCAGGGCTGTGGTGCTGGGTGCTCAGTGGTCAGTGCTCAGGGTGCTGGGTGCTCAGTGCTCAGTGCTCAGGGTGCTGGTTGCTCAGTACTCAGGGTGCTGGGTGCTCAGTACTCAGGGTCCTGGGTGCTCAGTGCTCAGGGTGCTCTGTGCTCAGTACTCAGGGTGCTGGGTGCTCAGTGCTCGGGGTGCTGCGTGCTCAGTGCTCAGTGTGCTGGGTGCTCAGTGCTCAGGGTGCTGGGTGCTCAGTACTCAGGGTGCTCAGTGCTCAGTACTCGGGGTGCTTGTTGCTCAGTACTCGGGGTGCTCAGGGCTGTGGTGCTGGGTGCTCAGTGGTCAGTGCTCAGGGTTCTGGGTGCTCAGTGCTCAGTACTCAGGGTGCTCGGTGCTCAGTACTCAGGGTTCTCAGTGCTCAGTACTCAGGGTGCTGGGTGCTCAGTTCTCAGGGTGCTGGGTGCTCAGTACTCAGGGTGCTCAATGCTCAGTACTCGGGGTGCTTGTTGCTCAGTACTCAGGGTGCTCAGTGCTCAGTACTCGGGGTGCTGGGTGCTCAGTGCTCAGGGTGCTCAGTTCTCAGTGCTCGGGGTGCTGGGTGCTCAGTGCTCGGGGCGCTGGGTGCTCAGTGCTCGGGGTGCTGGGTGCTCAGTACTCGGGGTGCTGGGTGCTCAGTGCTCAGGGTGCTCAGTGCTCAGTACTCAGTGCTCAGGGTGCTCAGTGCTCAGTGCTCAGGGTGCTGGGTGTTCAGTACTCAGGGTGCTGGGTGCTCAGTACTCAGGGTGCTGGGTGCTCAGTGCTAAGGGTGCTGGGTGCTCAGTACTCTGGGTGTTGGGTGCTCAGTACTCAGGGTGCTGGGTGCTCCGTGCTCGGGGTGCTGGGTGCTCAGTGCTCAGGGTGCTGGGTGCTCTGTGCTCAGGGTGCTGGGTGGTCAGTGCTCAGGGTGCTGGGTGCTCAGTACCCGGGGTGCTCCGTGCTCAGGGTGCTGGGTGCTCAGTGCTCAGGGTGCTGGGTGCTCAGTGCTCGGGGTGCTGGGTGCTGAGTGCTCAGGGTGCTGGGTGCTCAGTGCTCGGGCTGCTCGGTGCTCAGTGCTCAGGGTCCTGGGTGCTCAGTACTCAGGGTGCTGGGTGCTTAGTACTCAGTGTGCTCAGTGCTCAGTACACAGGGTGCTGGGTGCTCAGTGCTCGGGGTGCTGGGTGCTCAGTGCTCAGTACTCAGGGTGCTGGGTGCTCAGTGCTCGGGGTGCTGGGTGCTCAGTACTCAGGGTGCTGGGTGCTCAGTGCTCAGTGCTCAGGGTGCTCAGTGCTCAGGGTGCTCAGTGCTCAGGGTGCTGGGTGCTCAGGGTGCTGGGTGCTCAGTGCTCAGGGTGCTGGGAGCTCAGTGCTCAGTGCTCAGGGTGCTGGGTGCTCAGTGCTCAGTGCTCAGTGTGCTGGGTGTTCAGTACTCAGGGTGCTAGGTGCTCAGTGCTCAGGCTGCTAGGTGCTCAGTACTCAGGGTCCTGGGTGCTCAGTGCTCGGGGTGCTGGGTGATCAGTGCTCAGGGTGATCAGTGCTCAGTACTCAGGGTGCTGGGTGCTCAGTGCTCAGGGTGCTGGGTGCTCAGGGTGCTGGGTGCTCAGTGCTCGGGGTGCTCGGTGCTCAGTACTCAGGGTGCTGAGTGCTCAGTAGTCAGGGTGCTGGGTGCTCAGTACTCAGGGTGCTGGGTGCTCAGTGCTCAGGGTGCTGGGTGCTCAGGGTGCTGTGTGCTCAGTACTCAGGGTGCTGGGTGCTCAGTGCTCGGGGTGCTGGGTGCTCAGGGCTGTGGTGCTGGGTGCTCAGTGGTCAGTGCTCAGGGTGCTGGGTGCTCAGTGCTCAGTGCTCAGGGTGCTGGTTGCTCAGTACTCAGGGTGCTGGGTGCTCAGTACTCAGGGTCCTGGGTGCTCAGTGCTCAGGGTGCTCTGTGCTCAGTACTCAGGGTGCTGGGTGCTCAGTGCTCGGGGTGCTGCGTGCTCAGTGCTCAGTGTGCTGGGTGCTCAGTGCTCAGGGTGCTGGGTGCTCAGTACTCAGGGTGCTCAGTGCTCAGTACTCGGGGTGCTTGTTGCTCAGTACTCGGGGTGCTCAGGGCTGTGGTGCTGGGTGCTCAGTGGTCAGTGCTCAGGGTGCTGGGTGCTCAGTGCTCAGTACTCAGGGTGCTCGGTGCTCAGTACTCAGGGTTCTCAGTGCTCAGTACTCAGGGTGCTGGGTGCTCAGTTCTCAGGGTGCTGGGTGCTCAGTACTCAGGGTGCTCAATGCTCAGTACTCGGGGTGCTTGTTGCTCAGTACTCAGGGTGCTCAGTGCTCAGTACTCGGGGTGCTGGGTGCTCAGTGCTCAGGGTGCTCAGTTCTCAGTGCTCGGGGTGCTGGGTGCTCAGTGCTCGGGGCGCTGGGTGCTCAGTGCTCGGGGTGCTGGGTGCTCAGTACTCGGGGTGCTGGGTGCTCAGTGCTCAGGGTGCTCAGTGCTCAGTACTCAGTGCTCAGGGTGCTCAGTGCTCAGTGCTCAGGGTGCTGGGTGTTCAGTACTCAGGGTGCTGGGTGCTCAGTACTCAGGGTGCTGGGTGCTCAGTGCTAAGGGTGCTGGGTGCTCAGTACTCTGGGTGTTGGGTGCTCAGTACTCAGGGTGCTGGGTGCTCCGTGCTCGCGGTGCTGGGTGCTCAGTGCTCAGGGTGCTGGGTGCTCTGTGCTCAGGGTGCTGGGTGGTCAGTGCTCAGGGTGCTGGGTGCTCAGTACTCGGGGTGCTCCGTGCTCAGGGTGCTGGGTGCTCAGTGCTCAGGGTGCTGGGTGCTCAGTGCTCGGGGTGCTGGGTGCTGAGTGCTCAGGGTGCTGGGTGCTCAGTGCTCGGGCTGCTCGGTGCTCAGTGCTCAGGGTCCTGGGTGCTCAGTACTCAGGGTGCTGGGTGCTTGGTACTCAGTGTGCTCAGTGCTCAGTACACAGGGTGCTGGGTGCTCAGTGCTCGGGGTGCTGGGTGCTCAGTGCTCAGTACTCAGGGTGCTGGGTGCTCAGTGCTCGGGGTGCTGGGTGCTCAGTACTCAGCGTACTGGGTGCTCAGTACTCAGTGTGCTGGGTGCTCAGTTCTCAGGGTGCTGGGTGCTCAGTGCTCAGGGTGCTGGGTGCTCAGTGATCGGGGTGCTGAGTGCTCAGTACTCAGTGTGCTCAGTGCTCGGGGAGCTCGGTGCTCAGTACTCAGGGTGCTGGGTGCTCAGTTCTCAGTGCTCGGGGTCCTGGGTGCTCCGTGCTCGGGGTGCTGGGTGCTCAGTGCTCTGGGTGCTTAGTGCTCAGTACTCAGGGTGCTGTTTGCTCAGTACTCATGGTGCTGGGTGCTCATTCTCAGGGTGCTGGGTGCTCAGTGCTCGGGGTGCTGGGTGCTCAGGGCTGTGGTGCTGGGTGCTCAGTGGTCAGTGCTCAGGGTGCTGGGTGCTCAGTGCTCAGTGCTCAGGGTGCTGGTTGCTCAGTACTCAGGGTGCTGGGTGCTCAGTACTCAGGGTCCTGGGTGCTCAGTGCTCAGGGTGCTCTGTGCTCAGTACTCAGGGTGCTGGGTGCTCAGTGCTCGGGGTGCTGCGTGCTCAGTGCTCAGTGTGCTGGGTGCTCAGTGCTCAGGGTGCTGGGTGCTCAGTACTCAGGGTGCTCAGTGCTCAGTACTCGGGGTGCTTGTTGCTCAGTACTCGGGGTGCTCAGGGCTGTGGTGCTGGGTGCTCAGTGGTCAGTGCTCAGGGTGCTGGGTGCTCAGTGCTCAGTACTCAGGGTGCTCGGTGCTCAGTACTCAGGGTTCTCAGTGCTCAGTACTCAGGGTGCTGGGTGCTCAGTTCTCAGGGTGCTGGGTGCTCAGTACTCAGGGTGCTCAATGCTCAGTACTCGGGGTGCTTGTTGCTCAGTACTCAGGGTGCTCAGTGCTCAGTACTCGGGGTGCTGGGTGCTCAGTGCTCAGGGTGCTCAGTTCTCAGTGCTCGGGGTGCTGGGTGCTCAGTGCTCGGGGCGCTGGGTGCTCAGTGCTCGGGGTGCTGGGTGCTCAGTACTCGGGGTGCTGGGTGCTCAGTGCTCAGGGTGCTCAGTGCTCAGTACTCAGTGCTCAGGGTGCTCAGTGCTCAGTGCTCAGGGTGCTGGGTGTTCAGTACTCAGGGTGCTGGGTGCTCAGTACTCAGGGTGCTGGGTGCTCAGTGCTAAGGGTGCTGGGTGCTCAGTACTCTGGGTGTTGGGTGCTCAGTACTCAGGGTGCTGGGTGCTCCGTGCTCGGGGTGCTGGGTGCTCAGTGCTCAGGGTGCTGGGTGCTCTGTGCTCAGGGTGCTGGGTGGTCAGTGCTCAGGGTGCTGGGTGCTCAGTACTCGGGGTGCTCCGTGCTCAGGGTGCTGGGTGCTCAGTGCTCAGGGTGCTGGGTGCTCAGTGCTCGGGGTGCTGGGTGCTGAGTGCTCAGGGTGCTGGGTGCTCAGTGCTCGGGCTGCTCGGTGCTCAGTGCTCAGGGTCCTGGGTGCTCAGTACTCAGGGTGCTGGGTGCTTAGTACTCAGTGTGCTCAGTGCTCAGTACACAGGGTGCTGGGTGCTCAGTGCTCGGGGTGCTGGGTGCTCAGTGCTCAGTACTCAGGGTGCTGGGTGCTCAGTGCTCGGGGTGCTGGGTGCTCAGTACTCAGCGTGCTGGGTGCTCAGTACTCAGTGTGCTGGGTGCTCAGTTCTCAGGGTGCTGGGTGCTCAGTGCTCAGGGTGCTGGGTGCTCAGTGATCGGGGTGCTGAGTGCTCAGTACTCAGTGTGCTCAGTGCTCGGGGAGCTCGGTGCTCAGTACTCAGGGTGCTGGGTGCTCAGTTCTCAGTGCTCGGGGTCCTGGGTGCTCCGTGCTCGGGGTGCTGGGTGCTCAGTGCTCTGGGTGCTTAGTGCTCAGTACTCAGGGTGCTGTTTGCTCAGTACTCATGGTGCTGGGTGCTCATTCTCAGGGTGCTGGGTGCTCAGTGCTCGGGTTGCTGGGTGCTCAGTACCCAGGGTGCTGGGGGCTCAGTACTCAGGGTGCTGGGTGCTCAGTACTCAGGGTGCTCGGTTCTCAGTACTCAGGGTGCTGGGTGCTCATTCTCGGGGTGCTGGGTGCTCAGTGCTCGGGGTGCTGGGTGCTCAGTACTCAGGGTGCTGGGGGCTCAGTACTCAGGGTGCTGGGTGCTCAGTACTCAGGGTGATCTGTTCTCAGTACTCAGGTTGCTGGGTGCTCAGTGCTCGGGGTGCTGGGTGCTCAGTACTCGGGGTGCTCAGTTCTCAGTACTCAGGGTGCTGGGTGCTCAGTACTCAGGGTGCTGGGTGCTCAGTGCTCGGGGTGCTCGGTGCTCAGTACTCGGTGTGCAGGGTGCTCAGTACTCGGGGTGCTGGGTGCTCAGTGCTCAGGGTGCTGGGTGCTCAGTACTCAGGGTGCTGAGTGCTCAGTACTCAGGGTGCTGGGTGCTCAGTACTCAGGTTGCTGGTTGCTCAGTACTCAGGGTGCAGGGTGCTCAGTGCTCAGGGTGCTATGTGCTCAGTGCTCGGGGTTCTGGGTGCTCAGGGCTGTTGTGCTGGGTGCTCAGTGCTCAGTGCTCAGGGTGCTGGGTGCTCAGTGCTCAGGGTGCTGGTTGCTCAGTACTCAGGGTGCTGGGTGCTCAGTACTCAGGGTGCTGGGTGCTCAGTGCTCAGGGTGCTCTGTGCTCAGTACTCAGGGTGCTGGGTGCTCAGTGCTCGGGGTGCTGCGTGCTCAGTGCTCAGGGAGCTGGGTGCTCAGTGCTCAGGGTGCTGGGTGCTCAGTACTCAGGGTGCTGGGTGCTCAGTGCTCAGGGTGCTGGGTGCTCAGTCCTCAGGGTGCTCAGTACTCAGGGTGCTCGGTGCTCAGTGCTCAGTACTCAGGGTGCTCAGTACTCAGGGTGCTGGTTGCTCAGTGCTCGGGGTGCTGGGTGCTCAGTACTCAGGGTGCTGGGTGCTCAGTACTCGGGGTGCTGGGTGCTCAGTACTCAGGGTGCTGGGTGCTCAGTGCTCGGGGTGCTGGGTGCTCAGTGCTCAGGGTGATCGGTGCTCAGTGCTCAGGGTGCTGGGTGCTCAGTCCTCCGGGTGCACAGTGCTCAGGGTGCTGTTTGCTCAGTGCTCGGGGTGCTCGGTGCTCAGTACTCAGGGTGCTGAGTGCTCAGTACTCAGGGTGCTGGGTGCTCAGTACTCAGGGTGCTGGGTGCTCAGTACTCAGGGTGCTGGGTGCTCAGGGTGCTGGGTGCTCAGTACTCAGGGTGCTGGTTGCTCAGTGCTCGGGGTGCTGGGTGCTCAGGGCTGTGGTGCTGGGTGCTCAGTGGTCAGTGCTCAGGGTGCTGGGTGCTCAGTGCTCAGGGTGCTGGTTGCTCAGTACTCAGGGTGCTGGGTGCTCAGTACTCAGGGTGCTGGGTGCTCAGTGCTCAGGGTGCTCTGTGCTCAGTACTCAGGGTGCTGGGTGCTCAGTGCTCAGTGTGCTGGGTGCTCAGTGCTCAGGGTGCTGGGTGCTCAGTACTCAGGGTGCTCAGTGCTCAGTACTCGGGGTGCTTGTTGCTCAGTACTCGGGGTGCTCAGGGCTGTGGTGCTGGGTGCTCAGTGGTCAGTACTCAGGGTGCTGGGTGCTCAGTGCTCAGTACTCAGGATGCTCGGTGCTCAGTACTCAGGGTTCTCAGTGCTCAGTACTCAGCGTGCTGGGTGCTCATTTCTCAGGGTGCTGGGTGCTCACTACTCAGGGTGCTCAGTGTTCAGTACTCGGGGTGCTTGTTGCTCAGTACTCAGGGTGCTCAGTGCTCAGTACTCGGGGTGCTGGGTGCTCAGTGCTCAGGGTGCTCAGTTCTCAGTGCTCGGGGTGCTGGGTGCTCACTACTCAGGGTGCTCAGTGTTCAGTACTCAGGGTGCTCGGTGCTCAGTACTCAGGGTTCTCAGTGCTCAGTACTCAGCGTCCTGGGTGCTCATTTCTCAGGGTGCTGGGTGCTCACTACTCAGGGTGCTCAGTGTTCAGTACTCGGGGTGCTTGTTGCTCAGTACTCAGGGTGCTCAGTGCTCAGTACTCGGGGTGCTGGATGCTCAGTGCTCAGGGTGCTCAGTTCTCAGTGCTCGGGGTGCTGGGTGCTCAGTGCTCGGGGTGCTGGTTGCTGAGTGCTCAGGGTGCTGGGTGCTCAGTGCTCGGGGTGCTGGGTGCTTAGTACTCAGGGTGCTCAGTGCTCAGTACACAGGGTGCTGGGTGCTCAGTGCTCGGGGTGCTGGGTGCTCAGTGCTCAGTACTCAGGGTGCTGGGTTCTCAGTGCTCGGGGTGCTGGGTGCTCAGTACTCAGCGTGCTGGGTGCTCAGTACTCAGGGTGCTGGGTGCTCAGTGCTCAGGGTGCTGGGTGTTCAGTGCTCAGGGTGCTGGGTGCTCAGTGATCGGGGTGCTGGATGCTCAGTACTCAGTGTGCTCAGTGCTCGGGGAGCTCGGTGCTCAGTACTCAGGGTGCTGGGTGCTCAGTTCTCAGTGCTCGGGGTCCTGGGTGCTCCGTGCTCAGGGTGCTGGGTGCTCATTGCTCAGGGTGCTGGGTGCTCAGTGCTCGGGGTGCTGGGTGCTGAGTGCTCAGGGTGCTGGGTGCTCAGTGCTCGGGGTGCTGGGTGCTTAGTACTCAGGGTGCTCAGTGCTCAGTACACAGGGTGCTGGGTGCTCATTCTCGGGGTGCTGGGTGCTCAGTGCTCGGGGTGCTGGGTGCTCAGTACTCAGGGTGCTGGGGGCTCAGTACTCAGGGTGCTGGGTGCTCAGTACTCAGGGTGATCTGTTCTCAGTACTCAGGTTGCTGGGTGCTCAGTGCTCGGGGTGCTGGGTGCTCAGTACTCGGGGTGCTGGGTGCTCAGTGCTCAGGGTGCTGGGTGCTCAGTGCTCGGGGTGCTGGGTGCTCAGTACTCAGGGTGCTGGGTGCTCAGTGCTCGGGGTGCTGGGTGCTCAGTACTCAGTGTGCTCAGTGCTCGGGGAGCTCGGTGCTCAGTACTCAGGGTGCTGGGTGCTCAGTACTCAGGGTGCTCGGTTCTCAGTACTCAGGGTGCTGGGTGCTCATTGTCGGGGTGCTGGGAGCTCAGTACTCAGGGTGCTGGGGGCTCAGTACTCAGGGTGCTGGGTGCTCAGTACGCAGGGTGCTCGGTTCTCAGTACTCAGGGTGCTGGGTGCTCATTGTCGGGGTGCTGGGTGCTCAGTACTCAGGGTGCTGGGGGCTCAGTACTCAGGGTGCTGGGTGCTCAGTACTCAGGGTGATCTGTTCTCAGTACTCAGGTTGCTGGGTGCTCAGTGCTCGGGGTGCTGGGTGCTCAGTACTCGGGGTGCTCAGTGCTCAGTACTCAGGGTGCTGGGTGCTCAGTACTCAGGGTGCTGGGTGCTCAGTGCTCGGGGTGCTCGGTGCTCAGTACTCGGGGTGCAGGGTGCTCAGTAGTGGGTGTGCTGGGTGCTCAGTGCTCAGGGAGCTGGGTGCTCAGTGCTCAGGGTGCTGGGTGCTCAGTGCTGAGGGTGGTGCTGGGTGCTCAGTACTCAGGGTGCTGGGTGCTCAGTGCTCAGGGTGCTGGGTGCTCAGTACTAAGGGTGCTGGGTGCTCAGTACTCAGGGTGCTCGGTGCTCAGTACTCAGGGTGCTGGGTGCTCAGAGCTCAGGGTGCTGGGTACTCAGTACTCAGGGTGCTGGGTGCTCAGTACTCTGGGTGTTGGGTGCTCAGTACTCAGGGTGCTGGGTGCTCCGTGCTCAGGGTGCTGGGTGCTCAGTGCACAGGGTTCTGGGTGCTCAGTGCTCAGGGTGCTGGGTGCTCAGTACTCAGGGTGCTGGGTGCTTAGTGCTCGAGGTGCTCGGTGCTCAGTACTCAAGGTGCTGGGTGCTCAGTGCTCAGGGTGCTGGGTGCTCAGTCCTCAGGGTGCTCCGTGCTCATGGTGCTGGGTGCTCAGTGCTCAGGGTGCTGGGTGCTCAGTGCTCGGGGTGCTGGGTGCTCAGTACTCAGTGTGCTCAGTGCTCGGGGAGCTCGGTACTCAGTACTCAGGATGCTGGGTGCTCAGTTCTCAGTGCTCGGGGTCCTGGTTGCTCCGTGCTCGGGGTGCTCAGTGCTCTGGGTGCTTAGTGCTCAGTACTCAGGGTGCTGGGTGCTCAGTACTCATGGTGCTGGGTGCTCATTCTCAGGGTGCTGGGTGCTCAGTACTCGGGGTGCTCCGTGCTCAGGGTGCTGGGTGCTCTGTGCTCAGGGTGCTAGGTGCTCAGTCCTCAGGGTGCTGGGTGCTCAGTACTCGGGGTGCTCCGTGCTCAGGGTGCTGGGTGCTCAGTGCACAGGGTGCTGGGTGCTCAGTGCTCGGGGTGCTGGGTGCTGAGTGCTCAGGGTGCTGGGTGCTCAGTGCTCGGGCTACTCGGTGCTCAGTGCTCAGGGTCCTGGGTGCTCAGTACTCAGGTTGCTGGGTGCTTAGTACTCAGGGTGCTCAGTGCTCAGAACACAGGGTGCTGGGTGCTCAGTGCTCGGGGTGCTGGGTGCTCAGTGCTCAGTACTCAGGGTGCTGGGTGCTCAGTGCTCGGGGTGCTGGGTGCTCAGTACTCAGCGTGCTGGGTGCTCAGTACTCAGTGTGCTGGGTGCTCAGTTCTCAGGGTGCTGGGTGCTCAGTGCTCAGGGTGCTTGGTGCTCAGTGATCGGGGTGCTGAGTGCCCAGTACTCAGGGTGCTGGGTGCTCAGTTCTCAGTGCTCGGGGTCCTGGGTGCTCCGTGCTCGGGGTGCTGGGTGCTCAGTGCTCTGGGTGCTTAGTGCTCAGTACTCAGGGTGCTGGGTGCTCAGTACTCATGGTGCTGGGTGCTCATTCTCAGGGTGCTGGGTGCTCAGTGCTCGGGTTGCTGGGTGCTCAGTACCCAGGGTGCTGGGGGCTCAGTACTCAGGGTGCTGGGTGCTCAGTACTCAGGGTGCTCGGTTCTCAGTACTCAGGGTGCTGGGTGCTCAGTGCTCGGGGTGCTGGGTGCTCAGTACTCGGGGTGCTGGGTGCTCAGTGCTCAGGGTGCTGGGTGCTCAGTGCTCGGGGTGCTGGGTGCTCAGTACTCAGGGTGCTGGGTGCTCAGTGCTCGGGGTGCTGGGTGCTCAGTACTCAGTGTGCTCAGTGCTCGGGGAGCTCGGTGCTCAGTACTCAGGGTGCTGGGTGCTCAGTACTCAGGGTGCTCGGTTCTCAGTACTCAGGGTGCTGGGTGCTCATTGTCGGGGTGCTGGGAGCTCAGTACTCAGGGTGCTGGGGGCTCAGTACTCAGGGTGCTGGGTGCTCAGTACGCAGGGTGCTCGGTTCTCAGTACTCAGGGTGCTGGGTGCTCATTGTCGGGGTGCTGGGTGCTCAGTACTCAGGGTGCTGGGGGCTCAGTACTCAGGGTGCTGGGTGCTCAGTACTCAGGGTGATCTGTTCTCAGTACTCAGGTTGCTGGGTGCTCAGTGCTCGGGGTGCTGGGTGCTCAGTACTCGGGGTGCTCAGTGCTCAGTACTCAGGGTGCTGGGTGCTCAGTACTCAGGGTGCTGGGTGCTCAGTGCTCGGGGTGCTCGGTGCTCAGTACTCGGGGTGCAGGGTGCTCAGTAGTGGGTGTGCTGGGTGCTCAGTGCTCAGGGAGCTGGGTGCTCAGTGCTCAGGGTGCTGGGTGCTCAGTGCTGAGGGTGGTGCTGGGTGCTCAGTACTCAGGGTGCTGGGTGCTCAGTGCTCAGGGTGCTGGGTGCTCAGTACTAAGGGTGCTGGGTGCTCAGTACTCAGGGTGCTCGGTGCTCAGTACTCAGGGTGCTGGGTGCTCAGAGCTCAGGGTGCTGGGTACTCAGTACTCAGGGTGCTGGGTGCTCAGTACTCTGGGTGTTGGGTGCTCAGTACTCAGGGTGCTGGGTGCTCCGTGCTCAGGGTGCTGGGTGCTCAGTGCACAGGGTTCTGGGTGCTCAGTGCTCAGGGTGCTGGGTGCTCAGTACTCAGGGTGCTGGGTGCTCAGTGCTCAGGGTGCTGGGTGCTCAGTCCTCAGGGTGCTCCGTGCTCATGGTGCTGGGTGCTCAGTGCTCAGGGTGCTGGGTGCTCAGTGCTCGGGGTGCTGGGTGCTCAGTACTCAGTGTGCTCAGTGCTCGGGGAGCTCGGTACTCAGTACTCAGGATGCTGGGTGCTCAGTTCTCAGTGCTCGGGGTCCTGGTTGCTCCGTGCTCGGGGTGCTCAGTGCTCTGGGTGCTTAGTGCTCAGTACTCAGGGTGCTGGGTGCTCAGTACTCATGGTGCTGGGTGCTCATTCTCAGGGTGCTGGGTGCTCAGTACTCGGGGTGCTCCGTGCTCAGGGTGCTGGGTGCTCTGTGCTCAGGGTGCTAGGTGCTCAGTCCTCAGGGTGCTGGGTGCTCAGTACTCGGGGTGCTCCGTGCTCAGGGTGCTGGGTGCTCAGTGCACAGGGTGCTGGGTGCTCAGTGCTCGGGGTGCTGGGTGCTGAGTGCTCAGGGTGCTGGGTGCTCAGTGCTCGGGCTACTCGGTGCTCAGTGCTCAGGGTCCTGGGTGCTCAGTACTCAGGTTGCTGGGTGCTTAGTACTCAGGGTGCTCAGTGCTCAGAACACAGGGTGCTGGGTGCTCAGTGCTCGGGGTGCTGGGTGCTCAGTGCTCAGTACTCAGGGTGCTGGGTGCTCAGTGCTCGGGGTGCTGGGTGCTCAGTACTCAGCGTGCTGGGTGCTCAGTACTCAGTGTGCTGGGTGCTCAGTTCTCAGGGTGCTGGGTGCTCAGTGCTCAGGGTGCTTGGTGCTCAGTGATCGGGGTGCTGAGTGCTCAGTACTCAGGGTGCTGGGTGCTCAGTTCTCAGTGCTCGGGGTCCTGGGTGCTCCGTGCTCGGGGTGCTGGGTGCTCAGTGCTCTGGGTGCTTAGTGCTCAGTACTCAGGGTGCTGGGTGCTCAGTACTCATGGTGCTGGGTGCTCATTCTCAGGGTGCTGGGTGCTCAGTGCTCGGGTTGCTGGGTGCTCAGTACCCAGGGTGCTGGGGGCTCAGTACTCAGGGTGCTGGGTGCTCAGTACTCAGGGTGCTCGGTTCTCAGTACTCAGGGTGCTGGGTGCTCATTCTCGGGGTGCTGGGTGCTCAGTGCTCGGGATGCTGGGTGCTCCGTACTCAGGGTGCTGGGGGCTCAGTACTCAGGGTGCTGGGTGCTCAGTACTCAGGGTGATCTGTTCTCAGTACTCAGGTTGCTGGGTGCTCAGTGCTCGGGCTGCTGGGTGCTCATTACTCGGGGTGCTCAGTTCTCAGTACTCAGGGTGCTGGGTGCTCAGTACTCAGGGTGCTGGGTGCTCAGTGCTCGGGGTGCTCGGTGCTCAGTACTCGGTGTGCAGGATGCTCAGTACTCGGGGTGCTGGGTGCTCAGTGCTCAGGGTGCTGGGTGGTCAGTACTCAGGGTGCTGAGTGCTCAGTACTCAGGGTGCTGGGTGCTCAGTACTCAGGTTACTGGTTGCTCAGTGCTCGGGGTGCTGGGTGCTCAGTGCTCAGAATGCTCGGTGCTTAGTACTCATGGTTCTCAGTACTCAGGGTGCTGGGTGCTCATTGTCGGGGTGCTGGGAGCTCAGTACTCAGGGTGCTGGGGGCTCAGTACTCAGTGTGCTGGGTGCTCAGTACTCAGGGTGCTCGGTTCTCAGTACTCAGGGTGCTGGGTGCTCATTGTCGTGGTGCTGGGTGCTCAGTACTCAGGGTGCTGGGGGCTCAGTACTCAGGGTGCTGGATGCTCAGTACTCAGGGTGATCTGTTCTCAGTACTCAGGTTGCTGGGTGCTCAGTGCTCGGGGTGCTGGGTGCTCAGTACTCGGGGTGCTCAGTGCTCAGTACTCAGATTGCTGGGTGCTCAGTACTCAGTGTGCTGGGTGCTCAGTGCTCGGGGTGCTGGGTGCTCAGTACTCGGGGTGCTCAGTGCTCAGTACTCAGGGTGCTCGGTGCTCAGTACTCAGGGTGCTGGGTGCTCCGTACTCGGGGTGCAGGGTGCTCAGTGCTCAGGGAGCTGGGTGCTCAGTGCTCAGGGTGCTGGGTGCTCAGTGCTGAGGGTGGTGCTGGGTGCTCAGTACTCAGGGTGCTGGGTGCTCAGTGCTCAGGGTGCTGGGTGCTCAGTACTAAGGGTGCTGGGTGCTCAGTACTCAGGGTGCTGGGTGCTCAGAGCTCAGGGTGCTGGGTACTCAGTACTCAGGGTGCTGGGTGCTCAGTACTCTGGGTGTTGGGTGCTCAGTACTCAGGGTGCTGGGTGCTCCGTGCTCAGGGTGCTGGGTGCTCATTGCACAGGGTTCTGGGTGCTCAGTGCTCAGGGTGCTGTGTGCTCAGTACTCAGGGTGCTGGGTGCTTAGTGCTCGAGGTGCTCGGTGCTCAGTACTCAAGGTGCTGGGTGCTCAGTGCTCAGGGTGCTGGGTGCTCAGTCCTCGGGGTGCTCCGTGCTCATGGTGCTGGGTGCTCAGTGCTCAGGGTGCTGGGTGCTCAGTGCTCGGGGTGCTGGGTGCTCAGTACTCAGTGTGCTCAGTGCTCGGGGAGCTCGGTGCTCAGTACTCAGGGTGCTGGGTGCTCAGTTCTCAGTGCTCGGGGTCCTGGTTGCTCCGTGCTCGGGATGCTGGGTGCTCAGTGCTCTGGGTGCTTAGTGCTCAGTACTCAGGGTGCTGGGTGCTCAGTACTCATGGTGCTGGGTGCTCATTCTCAGGGTGCTGGGTGCTCAGTAATCGGGGTGCTCCGTGCTCAGGGTGCTGGGTGCTCTGTGCTCAGGGTGCTGGGTGCTCTGTCCTCAGGGTGCTGGGTGATCAGTACTCGGGGTGCTCCGTGCTCAGGGTGCTGGGTGCTCAGTGCTCAGGGTGCTGGGTGCTCAGTGCTCGGGGTGCTGGGTGCTGAGTGCTCAGGGTGCTGGGTGCTCAGTGCTCGGGCTGCTCGGTGCTCAGTGCTCAGGGTCCTGGGTACTCAGTACTCAGGGTGCTGGGTGTTTAGTACTCAGGGTGCTCAGTGCTCAGAACACAGGGTGCTGGGTGCTCAGTGCTCGGGGTGCTGGGTGCTCAGTGCTCAGTACTCAGGGTGCTGGGTGCTCAGTGCTCGGGGTGCTGGGTGCTCAGTACTCAGCGTGCTGGGTGCTCAGTACTCAGTGTGCTGGGTGCTCAGTTCTCAGGGTGCTGGGTGCTCAGTGCTCAGGGTGCTGGGTGCTCAGTGATCGGGGTGCTGAGTGCTCAGTACTCAGTGTGCTCAGTGCTCGGGGAGCTCGGTGTTCAGTACTCAGGGTGCTGTCTGCTCAGTTCTCAGTGCTCGGGGTCCTGGGTGCTCCGTGCTCGGGGTGCTGGGTGCTCAGTGCTCTGGGTGCTTAGTGCTCAGTACTCAGGGTGCTGGGTGCTCAGTACTCATGGTGCTGGGTGCTCATTCTCAGGGTGCTGGGTGCTCAGTGCTCGGGTTGCTGGGTGCTCAGTACTCATGTTGCTGGGGGCTCAGTACTCAGGGTGCTGGGTGCTCAGTACTCAGGGTGCTCGTTTCTCAGTACTCAGGGTGCTGGGTGCTCATTCTCGGGGTGCTGGGTGCTCAGTGCTAGGGGTGCTGGGTGCTCAGTACTCAGGGTGCTGGGGGCTCAGTACTCAGGGTGCGGGGTGCTCACTACTCAGGGTGATCTGTTCTCAGTACTCAGGTTGCTGGGTGCTCAGTGCTCGGGGTGCTGGGTGCTCAGTACTCGGGGTGCTCAGTTCTCAGTACTCAGGGTGCTGGGTGCTCAGTACTCAGGGTGCTGGGTGCTCAGTGCTCGGGGTGCTCGGTGCTCAGTACTCGGTGTGCAGGGTGCTCAGTACTCGGGGTGCTGGCTGCTCAGTGCTCAGGGTGCTGGGTGCTCAGTACTCAGGGTGCTGAGTGCTCAGTACTCAGGGTGCTGGGTGCTCAGTACTCAGGTTGCTGGTTGCTCAGTACTCAGGGTGCTGGGTGCTCAGTGCTCAGGGTGCTGGGTGCTCAGTGCTCGGGGTGCTGGGTGCTCAGGGCTGTGGTGCTGGGTGCTCAGTGCTCAGGGTGCTGGGTGCTCAGTGCTCAGTGCTCAGGGTGCTGGTTGCTCAGTACTCAGGGTGCTGGGTGCTCAGTACTCAGGGTGCTGGGTGCTCAGTGCTCAGGGTGCTCTGTGCTCAGTATTCAGGGTGCTGGGTGCTCAGTGCTCGGGGTGCTGCGTGCTCAGTGCTCAGGGAGCTGCGTGCTCAGTGCTCAGGGTGCTGGGTGCTCAGTACTCAGGGTGCTGGGTGCTCAGTGCTCAGGGTGCTGGGTGCTCAGTCCTCAGGGTGCTCAGTACTCAGGGTGCTCGGTGCTCAGTGCTCAGTACTCACGGTGCTCAGTGCTCAGGATGCTGGTTGCTCAGTGCTCGGGGTGCTGGGTGCTCAGTACTCAGGGTGCTGGGTGCTCAGTACTCGGGGTGCTGGGTGCTCAGTACTCAGGGTGCTGGGTGCTCAGTGCTCGGGGTGCTGGGTGCTCAGTGCTCAGGGTGATCGGTGCTCAGTGCTCAGGGTGCTGGGTGCTCAGTCCTCCGGGTGCACAGTGCTCATTGTGCTGTTTGCTCAGTGCTCGGGGTGCTCGGTGCTCAGTACTCAGGGGGCTGAGTGCTCAGTACTCAGGGTGCTGGGTGCTCAGTACTCAGGGTGCTGGGTGCTCAGTACTCAGGGTGCTGGGTGCTCAGGGTGCTGGGTGCTCAGTACTCAGGGTGCTGGGTGCTCAGTGCTCAGGGTGCTGGGTGCTCAGGGCTGTGGTGCTGGGTGCTCAGTGGTCAGTGCTCAGGGTGCTGGGTGCACAGTGCTCAGTGCTCAGGGCGCTGGTTGCTCAGTACTCAGGGTGCTGTGTGCTCAGTACTCAGGGTGCTGGGTGCTCAGTGCTCAGGGTGCTCTGTGCTCAGTACTCAGGGTGCTGGGTGCTCAGTACTCGGGGTGCTTGTTGCTCAGTACTCGGGGTGCTCAGGACTGTGGTGCTGGGTGCTCAGTGGTCAGTGCTCAGGGTGCTGGGTGCTCAGTGCTCAGTACTCAGGGTGCTCGGTGCTCAGTACTCAGGGTTCTCAGTGCTCAGTACTCAGGGTGCTGGGTGCTCATTTCTCAGGGTGCTGGGTGCTCAGTACTCAGGGTGCTCAGTGCTCAGTACTCGGGGTGCTTGTTGCTCAGTACTCAGGGTGCTCAGTGCTCAGTACTCGGGGTGCTGGGTGCTCAGTGCTCAGGGTGCTCAGTTCTCAGTGCTCGATGTGCTGGGTGCTCAGTGCTCGGGGCGCTGAGTGCTCAGTGCTCGGGGTGCTGGGTGCTCAGTACTTGGGGTGCTGGGTGCTCAGTGCTCAGGGTGCTCAGTGCTCAGTACTCAGTGCTCAGGGTGCTCAGTGCTCAGTGCTCAGGGTGCTGGGTGTTCAGTACTCAGGGTGCTGGGTGCTCAGTACTCAGGGTGCTGGGTGCTCAGTGCTCGGGGTGCTGGGTGCTCAGTACTCGGGGTGCTCAGTTCTCAGTACTCAGGGTGCTGGGTGCTCAGTACTCAGGGTGCTGGGTGCTCAGTGCTCGGGGTGCTCGGTGCTCAGTACTCGGTGTGCAGGGTGCTCAGTACTCGGGGTGCTGGGTGCTCAGTGCTCAGGGTGCTGGGTGCTCAGTACTCAGGGTGCTGAGTGCTCAGTACTCTGGGTGCTGGGTGCTCAGTACTCAGGTTGCTGGTTGCTCAGTACTCAGGGTGCTGGGTGCTCAGTGCTCAGGGTGCTGGGTGCTCAGTGCTCGGTGTGCTGGGTGCTCAGGGCTGTGGTGCTGGGTGCTCAGTGCTCAGTGCTCAGGGTGCTGGGTGCTCAGTGCTCAGTGCTCAGGGTGCTGGTTGCTCAGTACTCAGGGTGCTGGGTGCTCAGTACTCAGGGTGCTGGGTGCTCAGTGCTCAGGGTGCTCTGTGCTCAGTACTCAGGGTGCTGGGTGCTCAGTGCTCGGGGTGCTGCGTGCTCAGTGCTCAGGGAGCTGGGTGCTCAGTGCTCAGGGTGCTGGGTGCTCAGTACTCAGGGTGCTGGGTGCTCAGTACTCGGGGTGCTGGGTGCTCAGTACTCAGGGTGCTGGGTGCTCAGTGCTCGGATGCTGGGTGCTCAGTGCTCAGGGTGATCGGTGCTCAGTGCTCAGGGTGCTGGGTGCTCAGTCCTCCGGGTGCACAGTGCTCAGGGTGCTGTTTGCTCAGTGCTCGGGGTGCTCGGTGCTCAGTACTCAGGGGGCTGAGTGCTCAGTACTCAGGGTGCTGGGTGCTCAGTACTCAGGGTGCTGGGTGCTCAGTACTCAGGGTGCTGGGTGCTCAGGGTGCTGGGTGCTCAGTACTCAGGGTGCTGGATGCTCAGTGCTCAGGGTGCTGGGTGCTCAGGGCTGTGGAGCTGGGTGCTCAGTGGTCAGTGCTCAGGGTGCTGGGTGCTCAGTGCTCAGTGCTCAGGGTGCTTATTGCTCAGTACTCAGGGTGCTGGGTGCTCAGTACTCAGGGTGCTGGGTGCTCAGTGCTCAGGGTGCTCTGTGCTCAGTACTCAGGGTGCTGGGTGCTGAGTGCTCGGGGTGCTCTGTGCTCAGTACTCAGGGTGCTGGGTGCTCAGTGCTCAGTGTGCTGGGTGCTCAGTGCTCAGGGTGCTGGGTGCTCAGTACTCAGGGTGCTCAGTGCTCAGTACTCGGGGTGCTTGTTGCTCAGTCCTCGGGGTGCTCAGGGCTGTGGTGCTGGGTGCTCAGTGGTCAGTGCTCAGGGTGCTGGGTGCTCAGTGCTCAGTACTCAGGGTGCTCGGTGCTCAGTACTCAGGGTTCTCAGTGCTCAGTACTCAGGGTGCTGGGTGCTCATTTCTCAGGGTGCTGGGTGCTCAGTACTCAGGGTGCTCAGTGCTCAGTACTCGGGGTGCTTGTTGCTCAGTACTCAGGGTGCTCAGTGCTCAGTACTCGGGGTGCTGGGTGCTCAGTGCTCAGGGTGCTCAGTTCTCAGTGCTCGGGGTGCTTGGTGCTCAGTGCTCGGGGCGCTGAGTGCTCAGTGCTCGGGGTGCTGGGTGCTCAGTACTTGGGGTGCTGGGTGCTCAGTGCTCAGGGTGCTCAGTGCTCAGTACTCTGTGCTCAGGGTGCTCAGTGCTCAGTGCTCAGGGTGCTGGGTGTTCAGTACTCAGGGTGCTGGGTGCTCAGTACTCAGGGTGCTGGGTGCTCAGTGCTCAGGGTGCTGGGTGCTCAGTACTCTGGGTGTTGGGTGCTCAGTACTCAGGGTGCTGTGTGCTCCGTGCTCGGGGTGCTGGGTGCTCAGTTCTCAGGGTGCTGGGTGCTCTGTGCTCAGGGTGCTGGGTGCTCAGTGCTCAGGGTGCTGGGTGCTCAGTGCTCGGGGTGCTGGGTGCTGAGTGCTCAGGGTGCTGGGTGATCAGTGCTCGGGCTGCTCGGTGCTCAGTGCTCAGGGTCCTGGGTGCTCAGTACTCAGGGTGCTGGGTGCTTAGTACTCAGGGTGCTCAGTGCTCAGTACACAGGGTGCTGGGTGCTCAGTGCTCGGGGTGCTGGGTGCTCAATGCTCAGTACTCAGGGTGCTGGGTTCTCAGTGCTCGGGGTGCTGGTTTCTCAGTACTCAGCGTGCTGGGTGCTCAGTACTCAGGGTGCTGGGTGCTCAGTGCTCAGGGTGCTGGGTGTTCAGTGCTCAGGGTGCTGGGTGCTCAGTGATCGGGGTGCTGGGTGCTCATTCTCGGGGTGCTGGGTGCTCAGTGCTCGGGGTGCTGGGTGCTCAGTACTCAGGGTGCTGGGGGCTCAGTACTCAGGGTGCTGGGTGCTCAGTACTCAGGGTGCTGGGTTCTCAGTACTCAGGGTGCTGGGTGCTCATTCTCGGGGTGCTGGGTGCTCAGTGCTCGGGGTGCTGGGTGCTCATTACTCAGGGTGCTGGGGGCTCAGTACTCAGGGTGCTGGGTGCTCAGTACTCAGGGTGATCTGTTCTCAGTACTCAGGTTGCTGGGTGCTCAGTGCTCGGAGTGCTGGGTGCTCAGTACTCGGGGTGCTGGGTGCTCAGTGCTCAGGGTGCTGGGTGCTCAGTGCTCGGGGTGCTGGGTGCTCAGGGCTGTGGTGCTGGGTGCTCAGTGCTCAGTGCTCAGGGTGCTGGGTGCTCAGTGCTCAGTGCTCAGGGTGCTGGTTGCTCAGTACTCAGGGTGCTGGGTGCTCAGTACTCAGGGTGCTGGGTGCTCAGTGTTCAGGGTGCTGGGTGCTCAGTGCTCGGGGTGCTGCGTGCTCAGTGCTCAGCGAGCTGTGTGCTCAGTGCTCAGGGTGCTGGGTGCTCAGTACTCAGGGTGCTGGGTGCTCAGTGCTCGTTGTGCTCGGTGCTCAGTCCTCGGGGTGCTCCGTGCTCAGTGATCAGGGTGCTGGGTGCTCAGTACTCAGGGTGCTCGTTGCTCAGTACTCAGGGTTCTCAGTGCTCAGTACTCAGGGTGCTGGGTGCTCAGTGCTCAGGGTGCTGGGTGCTCAGTACTCAGGGTGCTCAGTGCTCAGTTCTCGGGGTGCTTGGTGCTCAGTACTCAGGGTGCTCAGTGCTCAGTACTCGGGGTGCTGGGTGCTCAGTGCTCAGGGTGCTCAGTGCTCAGTTCTCGGGGTGCTTGGTGCTCAGTACTCATGGTGCTGGGTGCTCATTCTCAGGGTGCTGGGTGCTCAGTGCTCGGGTTGCTGGGTGCTTAGTACTCAGGGTGCTGGGGGCTCAGTACTCAGGGTGCTGGGTGCTCAGTACTCAGGGTGCTCGGTTCTCAGTACTCAGGGTGCTGGGTGCTCATTGTCAGGGTGCTGGGAGCTCAGTACTCAGGGTGCTGGGGGCTCAGTACTCAGGGTGCTGGGTGCTCAGTACTCAGGGTGCTCGGTTCTCAGTACTCAGGGTGCTGGGTGCTCATTGTCGGGGTGCTGGGTGCTCAGTACTCAGGGTGCTGGGTGCTCAGTGCTCAGGGTGCTGGGTGCTCAGTCCTCAGGGTGCTCAGTACTCAGGTTCTCGGTGCTCAGTGCTCAGGGTGCTCGGTTCTCAGTACTCAGGGTGCTGGGTGCTCATTGTCGGGGTGCTGGGAGCTCAGTACTCAGGGTGCTGGGGGCTCAGTACTCAGGGTGCTGGGTGCTCAGTACTCAGGGTGCTCGGTTCTCAGTACTCAGGTTGCTGGTTGCTCAGTACTCAGGGTGCTGGGTGCTCAGTGCTCAGGGTGCTGGGTGCTCAGTGCTCGGGGTGCTGGGTGCTCAGGGCTGTGGTGCTGGGTGCTCAGTGCTCAGTGCTCAGGGTGCTGGGTGCTCAGTGCTCAGTGCTCAGGGTGCTGGTTGCTCAGTACTCAGGGTGCTGGGTGCTCAGTACTCAGGGTGCTGGGTGCTCAGTGCTCAGGGTGCTCTGTGCTCAGTACTCAGGTTGCTGGGTGCTCAGTGCTCGGGGTGCTGCGTGCTCAGTGCTCAGGGAGCTGGGTGCTCAGTGCTCAGGGTGCTGGGTGCTCAGTACTCAGGGTGCTGGGTGCTCAGTGCTCAGGGTGCTGGGTGCTCAGTCCTCAGGGTGCTCAGTACTCAGGGTGCTCGGTGCTCAGTGCTCAGTACTCAGGGTGCTCAGTACTCAGGGTGCTGGTTGCTCAGTGCTCGGGGTGCTGGGTGCTCAGTACTCAGGGTGCTGGGTGCTCAGTACTCGGGGTGCTGGGTGCTCAGTACTCAGGGTGCTGGGTGCTCAGTGCTCGGATGCTGGGTGCTCAGTGCTCAGGGTGATCGGTGCTCAGTGCTCAGGGTGCTGGGTGCTCAGTCCTCCGGGTGCACAGTGCTCAGGGTGCTGTTTGCACAGTGCTCGGGGTGCTCGGTGCTCAGTACTCAGGGGGCTGAGTGCTCAGTACTCAGGGTGCTGGGTGCTCAGTACTCAGGGTGCTGGGTGCTCAGTACTCAGGGTGCTGGGTGCTCAGGGTGCTGGGTGCTCAGTACTCAGGGTGCTGGGTGCTCAGTGCTCAGGGTGCTGGGTGCTCAGGGCTGTGGTGCTGGGTGCTCAGTGGTCAGTGCTCAGGGTGCTGGGTGCTCAGTGCTCAGTGCTCAGGGTGCTGGTTGCTCAGTACTCAGGGTGCTGGGTGCTCAGTACTCAGGGTGCTGGGTGCTCAGTGCTCAGGGTGCTCTGTGCTCAGTACTCAGGGTGCTGGGTGCTGAGTGCTCGGGGTGCTCTGTGCTCAGTACTCAGGGTGCTGGGTGCTCAGTGCTCAGTGTGCTGGGTGCTCAGTGCTCAGGGTGCTGGGTGCTCAGTACTCAGGGTGCTCAGTGCTCAGTACTCGGGGTGCTTGTTGCTCAGTACTCGGGGTGCTCAGGGCTGTGGTGCTGGGTGCTCAGTGGTCAGTGCTCAGGGTGCTGGGTGCTCAGTGCTCAGTACTCAGGGTGCTCGGTGCTCAGTACTCAGGGTTCTCAGTGCTCAGTACTCAGGGTGCTGGGTGCTCATTTCTCAGGGTGCTGGGTGCTCAGTACTCAGGGTGCTCAGTGCTCAGTACTCGGGGTGCTTGTTGCTCAGTACTCAGGGTGCTCAGTGCTCAGTACTCGGGGTGCTGGGTGCTCAGTGCTCAGGGTGCTCAGTTCTCAGTGCTCGGGGTGCTGGGTGCTCAGTGCTCGGGGCGCTGAGTGCTCAGTGCTCGGGGTGCTGGGTGCTCAGTACTTGGGGTGCTGGGTGCTCAGTGCTCAGGGTGCTCAGTGCTCAGTACTCAGTGCTCAGGGTGCTCAGTGCTCAGTGCTCAGGGTGCTGGGTGTTCAGTACTCAGGGTGCTGGGTGCTCAGTACTCAGGGTGCTGGGTGCTCAGTGCTCAGGGTGCTGGGTGCTCAGTACTCTGGGTGTTGGGTGCTCAGTACTCAGGGTGCTGGGTGCTCCGTGCTCGGGGTGCTGGGTGCTCAGTTCTCAGGGTGCTGGGTGCTCTGTGCTCAGGGTGCTGGGTGCTCAGTGCTCAGGGTGCTGGGTGCTCAGTACTCGGGGTGCTCCGTGCTCAGGGTGCTGGGTGCTCAGTGCTCAGGGTGCTGGGTGCTCAGTGCTCGGGGTGCTGGGTGCTGAGTGCTCAGGGTGCTGGGTGCTCAGTGCTCGGGCTGCTCGGTGCTCAGTGCTCAGGGTCCTGGGTGCTCAGTACTCAGGGTGCTGGGTGCTTAGTACTCAGGGTGCTCAGTGCTCAGTACACAGGGTGCTGGGTGCTCAGTGCTCGGGGTGCTGGGTGCTCAATGCTCAGTACTCAGGGTGCTGGGTTCTCAGTGCTCGGGGTGCTGGTTGCTCAGTCCTCAGCGTGCTGGGTGCTCAGTACTCAGGGTGCTGGGTGCTCAGTACTCAGTGTGCTCAGTGCTCGGGGAGCTCGGTGCTCAGTACTCAGGGTGCTGGGTGCTCAGTTCTCAGTGCTCGGGGTCCTGGGTGCTCCGTGCTCGGGGTGCTGGGTGCTCAGTGCTCTGGGTGCTTAGTGCTCAGTACTCAGGGTGCTGGGTGCTCAGTACTCATGGTGCTGGGTGCTCATTCTCAGGGTGCTGGGTGCTCAGTGCTCGGGTTGCTGGGTGCTCAGTACACAGGGTGCTGGGGGCTCAGTACTCAGGGTGCTGGGTGCTCAGTAATCAGGGTGCTGGGTTCTCAGTTCTCAGGGTGCTGGGTGCTCATTCTCGGGGTGCTGGGTGCTCAGTGCTCGGGGTGCTGGGTGCTCAGTACTCAGGGTGCTGGGGGCTCAGTACTCAGGGTGCTGGGTGCTCAGTACTCAGGGTGATCTGTTCTCAGTACTCAGGTTGCTGGGTGCTCAGTGCTCGGAGTGCTGGGTGCTCAGTACTCGGGGTGCTGGGTGCTCAGTGCTCAGGGTGCTGGGTGCTCAGTGCTCGGGGTGCTGGGTGCTCAGGGCTGTGGTGCTGGGTGCTCAGTGCTCAGTGCTCAGGGTGCTGGGTGCTCAGTGCTCAGTGCTCAGGGTGCTGGTTGCTCAGTACTCAGGGTGCTGGGTGCTCAGTACTCAGGGTGCTGGGTGCTCAGTGCTCAGGGTGCTCTGTGCTCATTACTCAGGGTGCTGGGTGCTCAGTGCTCGGGGTGCTGCGTGCTCAGTGCTCAGGGAGCTGTGTGCTCAGTGCTCAGGGTGCTGGGTGCTCAGTACTCAGGGTGCTGGGTGCTCAGTGCTCGTTGTGCTCGGTGCTCAGTCCTCGGGGTGCTCCGTGCTCAGTGATCAGGGTGCTGGGTGCTCAGTACTCAGGGTGCTCGGTGCTCAGTACTCAGGGTTCTCAGTGCTCAGTACTCAGGGTGCTGGGTGCTCAGTGCTCAGGGTGCTGGGTTCTCAGTACTCAGGGTGCTCAGTGCTCAGTTCTCGGGGTGCTTGGTGCTCAGTACTCAGGGTGCTCAGTGCTCAGTACTCGGGGTGCTGGGTGCTCAGTGCTCAGGGTGCTCAGTGCTCAGTGCTCGGGGTGCTGGGTGCTCAGTGCTCGGGGCGCTGGGTGCTCAGTGCTCGGGGTGCTGGGTGCTCAGTACTCGGGGTCCTGGGTGCTCAGTGCTCAGAGTGCTCAGTGCTCAGTACTCAGTGCTCAGGGTGCTCAGTGCTCAGTGCTCAGGATGCTGGGTGCTCAGTACTCATGGTGCTGGGTGCTCATTCTCAGGGTGCTGGGTGCTCAGTGCTCGGGTTGCTTGGTGCTTAGTACTCAGGTTGCTGGCGGCTCAGTACTCAGGGTGCTGGGTGCTCAGTACTCAGGGTGCTCGGTTCTCAGTACTCAGGGTGCTGGGTGCTCATTGTCGGGGTGCTGGGAGCTCAGTACTCAGGGTGCTGGGGGCTCAGTACTCAGGGTGCTGGGTGCTCAGTACTCAGGGTGCTCGGTTCTCAGTACTCAGGGTGCTGGGTGCTCATTGTCGGGGTGCTGGGTGCTCAGTACTCAGGGTGCTGGGGGCTCAGTACTCAGGGTGCTGCGTGCTCAGTACTCAGGGTGATCTGTTCTCAGTACTCAGGTTGCTGGGTGCTCAGTGATCGGGGTGCTGGGTGCTCAGTACTCGGGGTGCTCAGTGCTCAGTACTCAGGGTGCTGGGTGCTCAGTACTCAGGGTGCTGGGTGCTCAGTGCTCGGGGTGCTCGGTGCTCAGTACTCTGGGTGCAGGGTGCTCAGTACTCGGGGTGCTGGGTGCTCAGTGCTCAGGGAGCTGGGTGCTCAGTGCTCAGGGTGCTGGGTGCTCAGTGCTGAGGGTGGTGCTGGGTGCTCAGTACTCAGGGTGCTGGGTGCTCAATGCTCAGGGTGCTGGGTGCTCAGTACTAATGGTACTGGGTGCTCAGTACTCAGGGTGCTCGGTGCTCAGTACTCAGGGTGCTGGGTGCTCAGAGCTCAGGGTGCTGGGTACTCAGTACTCAGGGTGCTGGGTGCTCAGTACTCTGGGTGTTGGGTGCTCAGTACTCAGGGTGCTGGGTGCTCAGTACTCAGGGTGCTGGGTGCTTAGTGCTCGAGGTGCTCGGTGCTCAGTACTCAAGGTGCTGGGTGCTCAGTGCTCAGGGTGCTGGGTGCTCAGTCCTCGGGTGCTCCGTGCTCATGGTGCTGGGTGCTCAGTGCTCAGGGTGCTGGGTGCTCAGTGCTCGGGGTGCTGGGTGCTCAGTACTCAGTGTGCTCAGTGCTCGGGGAGCTCGGTGCTCAGTACTCAGGGTGCTGGGTGCTCAGTTCTCAGTGCTCGGGGTCCTGGTTGCTCCGTGCTCGGGGTGCTGGGTGCTCAGTGCTCTGGGTGCTTAGTGCTCAGTACTCAGGGTGCTGGGTGCTCAGTACTCATGGTGCTGGGTGCTCATTCTCAGGGTGCTGGGTGCTCAGTGCTCGGGTTGCTGGGTGCTCAGTACTCAGGGTGCTGGGGGCTCAGTACTCAGGGTGTTGGGTGCTCAGTACTCAGGGTGCTCGGTTCTCAGTACTCAGGGTGCTGGGTGCTCATTCTCGGGGTGCTGGGTGCTCAGTGCTCGGGGTGCTGGGTGCTCAGTACTCAGGGTGCTCGGGGCTCAGTACTCAGGGTGCTGGGTGCTCAGTACTCAGGGTGATCTGTTCTCAGTACTCAGGTTGCTGGGTGCTCAGTGCTCATGGTGCTGGGTGCTCAGTACTCAGGTTGCTGGTTGCTCAGTACTCAGGGTGCTGGGTGCTCAGTGCTCAGGGTGCTGGGTGCTCAGTGCTCGGGGTGCTGGGTGCTCAGGGCTGTGGTGCTGGGTGCTCAGTGCTCAGTGCTCAGGGTGCTGGGTGCTCAGTGCTCAGTGCTCAGGGTGCTGGTTGCTCAGTACTCAGGGTGCTGGGTGCTCAGTACTCAGGGTGCTGGGTGCTCAGTGCTCAGGGTGCTCTGTGCTCAGTACTCAGGGTGCTGGGTGCTCAGTGCTCGGGGTGCTGCGTGCTCAGTGCTCAGGGAGCTGGGTGCTCAGTGCTCAGGGAGCTGGGTGCTCAGTACTCAGGGTGCTGGGTGCTCAGTGCTCAGGGTGCTGGGTGCTCAGTCCTCAGGGTGCTCAGTACTCAGGGTGCTCGGTGCTCAGTGCTCAGTACTCAGGGTGCTCAGTACTCAGGGTGCTGGTTGCTCAGTGCTCGGGGTGCTGGGTGCTCAGTACTCAGGGTGCTGGGTGCTCAGTACTCGGGGTGCTGGGTGCTCAGTACTCAGGGTGCTGGGTGCTCAGTGCTCGGATGCTGGGTGCTCAGTGCTCAGGGTGATCGGTGCTCAGTGCTCAGGGTGCTGGGTGCTCAGTCCTCCGGGTGCACAGTGCTCAGGGTGCTGTTTGCTCAGTGCTCGGGGTGCTCGGTGCTCAGTACTCAGGGGGCTGAGTGCTCAGTACTCAGGGTGCTGGGTGCTCAGTACTCAGGGTGCTGGGTGCTCAGTACTCAGGGTGCTGGGTGCTCAGGGTGCTGGGTGCTCAGTACTCAGGGTGCTGGGTGCTCAGTGCTCAGGGTGCTGGGTGCTCAGGGCTGTGGTGCTGGGTGCTCAGTGGTCAGTGCTCAGGGTGCTGGGTGCTCAGTGCTCAGTGCTCAGGGTGCTGGTTGCTCAGTACTCAGGGTGCTGGGTGCTCAGTACTCAGGGTGCTGGGTGCTCAGTGCTCAGGGTGCTCTGTGCTCAGTACTCAGGGTGCTGGGTGCTCAGTGCTCGGGGTGCTCTGTGCTCAGTACTCAGGGTGCTGGGTGCTCAGTGCTCAGTGTGCTTGGTGCTCAGTGCTCAGGGTGCTGGGTGCTCAGTACTCAGGGTGCTCAGTGCTCAGTACTCGGGGTGCTTGTTGCTCAGTACTCGGGGTGCTCAGGGCTGTGGTGCTGGGTGCTCAGTGGTCAGTGCTCAGGGTGCTGGGTGCTCAGTGCTCAGTACTCAGGGTGCTCGGTGCTCAGTACTCAGGGTTCTCAGTGCTCAGTACTCAGGGTGCTGGGTGCTCATTTCTCAGGGTGCTGGGTGCTCAGTACTCAGGGTGCTCAGTGCTCAGTACTCGGGGTGCTTGTTGCTCAGTACTCAGGGTGCTCAGTGCTCAGTACTCGGGGTGCTGGGTGCTCAGTGCTCAGGGTGCTCAGTTCTCAGTGCTCGGGGTGCTGGGTGCTCAGTGCTCGGGGCGCTGAGTGCTCAGTGCTCGGGGTGCTGGGTGCTCAGTACTTGGGGTGCTGGGTGCTCAGTGCTCAGGGTGCTCAGTGCTCAGTACTCAGTGCTCAGGGTGCTCAGTGCTCAGTGCTCAGGGTGCTGGGTGTTCAGTACTCAGGGTGCTGGGTGCTCAGTACTCAGGGTGCTGGGTGCTCAGTGCTCAGGGTGCTGGGTGCTCAGTACTCTGGGTGTTGGGTGCTCAGTACTCAGGGTGCTGGGTGCTCCGTGCTCGGGGTGCTGGGTGCTCAGTTCTCAGGGTGCTGGGTGCTCTGTGCTCAGGGTGCTGGGTGCTCAGTGCTCAGGGTGCTGGGTGCTCAGTACTCGGGGTGCTCCGTGCTCAGGGTGCTGGGTGCTCAGTGCTCAGGGTGCTGGGTGCTCAGTGCTCGGGGTGCTGGGTGCTGAGTGCTCAGGGTGCTGGGTGCTCAGTGCTCGGGCTGCTCGGTGCTCAGTGCTCAGGGTCCTGGGTGCTCAGTACTCAGGGTGCTGGGTGCTTAGTACTCAGGGTGCTCAGTGCTCAGTACACAGGGTGCTGGGTGCTCAGTGCTCGGGGTGCTGGGTGCTCAATGCTCAGTACTCAGGGTGCTGGGTTCTCAGTGCTCGGGGTGCTGGTTGCTCAGTACTCAGCGTGCTGGGTGCTCAGTACTCAGGGTGCTGGGTGCTCAGTACTCAGTGTGCTCAGTGCTCGGGGAGCTCGGTGCTCAGTACTCAGGGTGCTGGGTGCTCAGTTCTCAGTGCTCGGGGTCCTGGGTGCTCAGTGCTCAGTGCTCAGGGTGCTGGTTGCTCAGTACTCAGGGTGCTGGGTGCTCAGTACTCAGGGTGCTGGGTGCTCAGTGCTCAGGGTGCTCTGTGCTCATTACTCAGGGTGCTGGGTGCTCAGTGCTCGGGGTGCTGCGTGCTCAGTGCTCAGGGAGCTGTGTGCTCAGTGCTCAGGGTGCTGGGTGCTCAGTACTCAGGGTGCTGGGTGCTCAGTGCTCGTTGTGCTCGGTGCTCAGTCCTCGGGGTGCTCCGTGCTCAGTGATCAGGGTGCTGGGTGCTCAGTACTCAGGGTGCTCGGTGCTCAGTACTCAGGGTTCTCAGTGCTCAGTACTCAGGGTGCTGGGTGCTCAGTGCTCAGGGTGCTGGGTGCTCAGTACTCAGGGTGCTCAGTGCTCAGTTCTCGGGGTGCTTGGTGCTCAGTACTCAGGGTGCTCAGTGCTCAGTACTCGGGGTGCTGGGTGCTCAGTGCTCAGGGTGCTCAGTGCTCAGTGCTCGGGGTGCTGGGTGCTCAGTGCTCGGGGCGCTGGGTGCTCAGTGCTCGGGGTGCTGTGTGCTCAGTACTCGGGGTCCTGGGTGCTCAGTGCTCAGAGTGCTCAGTGCTCAGTACTCAGTGCTCAGGGTGCTCAGTGCTCAGTGCTCAGGATGCTGGGTGCTCAGTACTCATGGTGCTGGGTGCTCATTCTCAGGGTGCTGGGTGCTCAGTGCTCGGGTTGCTGGGTGCTTAGTACTCAGGTTGCTGGCGGCTCAGTACTCAGGGTGCTGGGTGCTCAGTACTCAGGGTGCTCGGTTCTCAGTACTCAGGGTGCTGGGTGCTCATTGTCGGGGTGCTGGGAGCTCAGTACTCAGGGTGCTGGGGGCTCAGTACTCAGGGTGCTGGGTGCTCAGTACTCAGGGTGCTCGGTTCTCAGTACTCAGGGTGCTGGGTGCTCATTGTCGGGGTGCTGGGTGCTCAGTACTCAGGGTGCTGGGGGCTCAGTACTCAGGGTGCTGCGTGCTCAGTACTCAGGGTGATCTGTTCTCAGTACTCAGGTTGCTGGGTGCTCAGTGATCGGGGTGCTGGGTGCTCAGTACTCGGGGTGCTCAGTGCTCAGTACTCAGGGTGCTGGGTGCTCAGTACTCAGGGTGCTGGGTGCTCAGTGCTCGGGGTGCTCGGTGCTCAGTACTCGGGGTGCAGGGTGCTCAGTACTCGGGGTGCTGGGTGCTCAGTGCTCAGGGAGCTGGGTGCTCAGTGCTCAGGGTGCTGGGTGCTCAGTGCTGAGGGTGGTGCTGGGTGCTCAGTACTCAGGGTGCTGGGTGCTCAGTGCTCAGGGTGCTGGGTGCTCAGTACTAAGGGTACTGGGTGCTCAGTACTCAGGGTTCTCGGTGCTCAGTACTCAGGGTGCTGGGTGCTCAGAGCTCAGGGTGCTGGGTACTCAGTACTCAGGGTGCTGGGTGCTCAGTACTCTGGGTGTTGGGTGCTCAGTACTCAGGGTGCTGGGTGCTCCGTGCTCAGGGTGCTGGGTGCTCAGTGCACAGGGTTCTGGGTGCTCAGTGCTCAGGGTGCTGGGTGCTCAGTACTCAGGGTGCTGGGTGCTTAGTGCTCGAGGTGCTCGGTGCTCAGTACTCAAGGTGCTGGGTGCTCAGTGCTCAGGGTGCTGGGTGCTCAGTCCTCGGGTGCTCCGTGCTCATGGTGCTGGGTGCTCAGTGCTCAGGGTGCTGGGTGCTCAGTGCTCGGGGTGCTGGGTGCTCAGTACTCAGTGTGCTCAGTGCTCGGGGAGCTCGGTGCTCAGTACTCAGGGTGCTGGGTGCTCAGTTCTCAGTGCTCGGGGTCCTGGTTGCTCCGTGCTCGGGGTGCTGGGTGCTCAGTGCTCAGGGTGCTCGGTTCTCAGTACTCAGGGTGCTGGGTGCTCATTCTCGGGGTGCTGGGTGCTCAGTGCTCGGGGTGCTGGGTGCTCAGTACTCAGGGTGCTCGGGGCTCAGTACTCAGGGTGCTGGGTGCTCAGTACTCAGGGTGATCTGTTCTCAGTACTCAGGTTGCTGGGTGCTCAGTGCTCATGGTGCTGGGTGCTCAGTACTCAGGTTGCTGGTTGCTCAGTACTCAGGGTGCTGGGTGCTCAGTGCTCAGGGTGCTGGGTGCTCAGTGCTCGGGGTGCTGGGTGCTCAGGGCTGTGGTGCTGGGTGCTCAGTGCTCAGTGCTCAGGGTGCTGGGTGCTCAGTGCTCAGTGCTCAGGGTGCTGGTTGCTCAGTACTCAGGGTGCTGGGTGCTCAGTACTCAGGGTGCTGGGTGCTCAGTGCTCAGGGTGCTCTGTGCTCAGTACTCAGGGTGCTGGGTGCTCAGTGCTCGGGGTGCTGCGTGCTCAGTGCTCAGGGAGCTGGGTGCTCAGTGCTCAGGGAGCTGGGTGCTCAGTACTCAGGGTGCTGGGTGCTCAGTGCTCAGGGTGCTGGGTGCTCAGTCCTCAGGGTGCTCAGTACTCAGGGTGCTCGGTGCTCAGTGCTCAGTACTCAGGGTGCTCAGTACTCAGGGTGCTGGTTGCTCAGTGCTCGGGGTGCTGGGTGCTCAGTACTCAGGGTGCTGGGTGCTCAGTACTCGGGGTGCTGGGTGCTCAGTACTCAGGGTGCTGGGTGCTCAGTGCTCGGATGCTGGGTGCTCAGTGCTCAGGGTGATCGGTGCTCAGTGCTCAGGGTGCTGGGTGCTCAGTCCTCCGGGTGCACAGTGCTCAGGGTGCTGTTTGCTCAGTGCTCGGGGTGCTCGGTGCTCAGTACTCAGGTGGCTGAGTGCTCAGTACTCAGGGTGCTGGGTGCTCAGGGTGCTGGGTGCTCAGTACTCAGGGTGCTGGGTGCTCAGTGCTCAGGGTGCTGGGTGCTCAGGGTGCTGGGTGCTCAGTACTCAGGGTGCTGGGTGCTCAGTGCTCAGGGTGCTGGGTGCTCAGGGCTGTGGTGCTGGGTGCTCAGTGGTCAGTGCTCAGGGTGCTGGGTGCTCAGTGCTCAGTGCTCAGGGTGCTGGTTGCTCAGTACTCAGGGTGCTGGGTGCTCAGTACTCAGGGTGCTGGGTGCTCAGTGCTCAGGGTGCTCTGTGCTCAGTACTCAGGGTGCTGGGTGCTCAGTGCTCGGGGTGCTCTGTGCTCAGTACTCAGGGTGCTGGGTGCTCAGTGCTCAGTGTGCTTGGTGCTCAGTGCTCAGGGTGCTGGGTGCTCAGTACTCAGGGTGCTCAGTGCTCAGTACTCGGGGTGCTTGTTGCTCAGTACTCGGGGTGCTCAGGGCTGTGGTGCTGGGTGCTCAGTGGTCAGTGCTCAGGGTGCTGGGTGCTCAGTGCTCGGGCTGCTCGGTGCTCAGTGCTCAGGGTCCTGGGTGCTCAGTACTCAGGGTGCTGGGTGCTTAGTACTCAGGGTGCTCAGTGCTCAGTACACAGGGTGCTGGGTGCTCAGTGCTCGGGGTGCTGGGTGCTCAATGCTCAGTACTCAGGGTGCTGGGTTCTCAGTGCTCGGGGTGCTGGTTGCTCAGTACTCAGCGTGCTGGGTGCTCAGTACTCAGGGTGCTGGGTGCTCAGTACTCAGTGTGCTCAGTGCTCGGGGAGCTCGGTGCTCAGTACTCAGGGTGCTGGGTGCTCAGTTCTCAGTGCTCGGGGTCCTGGGTGCTCCGTGCTCGGGGTGCTGGGTGCTCAGTGCTCTGGGTGCTTAGTGCTCAGTACTCAGGGTGCTGGGTGCTCAGTACTCATGGTGCTGGGTGCTCATTCTCAGGGTGCTGGGTGCTCAGTGCTCGGGTTGCTGGGTGCTCAGTACTCAGGGTGCTGGGGGCTCAGTACTCAGGGTGCTGGGTGCTCAGTAATCAGGGTGCTGGGTTCTCAGTTCTCAGGGTGCTGGGTGCTCATTCTCGGGGTGCTGGGTGCTCAGTGCTCGGGGTGCTGGGTGCTCAGTACTCAGGGTGCTGGGGGCTCAGTACTCAGGGTGCTGGGTGCTCAGTACTCAGGGTGATCTGTTCTCAGTACTCAGGTTGCTGGGTGCTCAGTGCTCGGAGTGCTGGGTGCTCAGTACTCGGGGTGCTGGGTGCTCAGTGCTCAGGGTGCTGGGTGCTCAGTGCTCGGGGTGCTGGGTGCTCAGGGCTGTGGTGCTGGGTGCTCAGTGCTCAGTGCTCAGGGTGCTGGGTGCTCAGTGCTCAGTGCTCAGGGTGCTGGTTGCTCAGTACTCAGGGTGCTGGGTGCTCAGTACTCAGGGTGCTGGGTGCTCAGTGCTCAGGGTGCTCTGTGCTCATTACTCAGGGTGCTGGGTGCTCAGTGCTCGGGGTGCTGCGTGCTCAGTGCTCAGGGAGCTGTGTGCTCAGTGCTCAGGGTGCTGGGTGCTCAGTACTCAGGGTGCTGGGTGCTCAGTGCTCGTTGTGCTCGGTGCTCAGTCCTCGGGGTGCTCCGTGCTCAGTGATCAGGGTGCTGGGTGCTCAGTACTCAGGGTGCTCGGTGCTCAGTACTCAGGGTTCTCAGTGCTCAGTACTCAGGGTGCTGGGTGCTCAGTGCTCAGGGTGCTGGGTGCTCAGTACTCAGGGTGCTCAGTGCTCAGTTCTCGGGGTGCTTGGTGCTCAGTACTCAGGGTGCTCAGTGCTCAGTACTCGGGGTGCTGGGTGCTCAGTGCTCAGGGTGCTCAGTGCTCAGTGCTCGGGGTGCTGGGTGCTCAGTGCTCGGGGCGCTGGGTGCTCAGTGCTCGGGGTGCTGTGTGCTCAGTACTCGGGGTCCTGGGTGCTCAGTGCTCAGAGTGCTCAGTGCTCAGTACTCAGTGCTCAGGGTGCTCAGTGCTCAGTGCTCAGTATGCTGGGTGCTCAGTACTCATGGTGCTGGGTGCTCATTCTCAGGGTGCTGGGTGCTCAGTGCTCGGGTTGCTGGGTGCTTAGTACTCAGGTTGCTGGCGGCTCAGTACTCAGGGTGCTGGGTGCTCAGTACTCAGGGTGCTCGGTTCTCAGTACTCAGGGTGCTGGGTGCTCATTGTCGGGGTGCTGGGAGCTCAGTACTCAGGGTGCTGGGGGCTCAGTACTCAGGGTGCTGGGTGCTCAGTACTCAGGGTGCTCGGTTCTCAGTACTCAGGGTGCTGGGTGCTCATTGTCGGGGTGCTGGGTGCTCAGTACTCAGGGTGCTGGGGGCTCAGTACTCAGGGTGCTGCGTGCTCAGTACTCAGGGTGATCTGTTCTCAGTACTCAGGTTGCTGGGTGCTCAGTGATCGGGGTGCTGGGTGCTCAGTACTCGGGGTGCTCAGTGCTCAGTACTCAGGGTGCTGGGTGCTCAGTACTCAGGGTGCTGGGTGCTCAGTGCTCGGGGTGCTCGGTGCTCAGTACTCGGGGTGCAGGGTGCTCAGTACTCGGGGTGCTGGGTGCTCAGTGCTCAGGGAGCTGGGTGCTCAGTGCTCAGGGTGCTGGGTGCTCAGTGCTGAGGGTGGTGCTGGGTGCTCAGTACTCAGGGTGCTGGGTGCTCAGTGCTCAGGGTGCTGGGTGCTCAGTACTAAGGGTACTGGGTGCTCAGTACTCAGGGTGCTCGGTGCTCAGTACTCAGGGTGCTGGGTGCTCAGAGCTCAGGGTGCTGGGTACTCAGTACTCAGGGTGCTGGGTGCTCAGTACTCTGGGTGTTGGGTGCTCAGTACTCAGGGTGCTGGGTGCTCCGTGCTCAGGGTGCTGGGTGCTCAGTGCACAGGGTTCTGGTTGCTCAGTGCTCAGGGTGCTGGGTGCTCAGTACTCAGGGTGCTGGGTGCTTAGTGCTCGAGGTGCTCGGTGCTCAGTACTCAAGGTGCTGGGTGCTCAGTGCTCAGGGTGCTGGGTGCTCAGTCCTCGGGTGCTCCGTGCTCATGGTGCTGGGTGCTCAGTGCTCAGGGTGCTGGGTGCTCAGTGCTCGGGGTGCTGGGTGCTCAGTACTCAGTGTGCTCAGTGCTCGGGGAGCTCGGTGCTCAGTACTCAGGGTGCTGGGTGCTCAGTTCTCAGTGCTCGGGGTCCTGGTTGCTCCGTGCTCGGGGTGCTGGGTGCTCAGTGCTCTGGGTGCTTAGTGCTCAGTACTCAGGGTGCTGGGTGCTCAGTACTCATGGTGCTGGGTGCTCATTCTCAGGGTGCTGGGTGCTCAGTGCTCGGGTTGCTGGGTGCTCAGTACTCAGGGTGCTGGGGGCTCAGTACTCAGGGTGCTGGGTGCTCAGTACTCAGGGTGCTCGGTTCTCAGTACTCAGGGTGCTGGGTGCTCATTCTCGGGGTGCTGGGTGCTCAGTGCTCGGGGTGCTGGGTGCTCAGTACTCAGGGTGCTGGGGGCTCAGTACTCAGGGTGCTGGGTGCTCAGTACTCAGGGTGATCTGTTCTCAGTACTCAGGTTGCTGGGTGCTCAGTGCTCATGGTGCTGGGTGCTCAGTACTCAGGTTGCTGGGTGCTCAGTACTCAGGGTGCTGGGTGCTCAGTGCTCAGGGTGCTGGGTGCTCAGTGCTCGGGGTGCTGGGTGATCAGGGCTGTGGTGCTGGGTGCTCAGTGCTCAGTGCTCAGGGTGCTGGGTGCTCAGTGCTCAGTGCTCAGGGTGCTGGTTGCTCAGTACTCAGGGTGCTGGGTGCTCAGTACTCAGGGTGCTGGGTGCTCAGTGCTCAGAGTGCTCTGTGCTCAGTACTCAGGGTGCTGGGTGCTCAGTGCTCGGGGTGCTGGGTGCTCAGTGCTCAGGGTGCTGGGTGCTCAGTACTCAGGGTGCTTGGTGCTCAGTACTCAGGGTGCTCAGTGCTCAGTACTCGGTGTGCTGGGTGCTCAGTGCTCAGGGTGCTCAGTGCTCAGTGCTCGGGGTGCTGGGTGCTCAGTGCTCGGGGTGCTGGGTGCTCAGTACTCGGGGTGCTGGGTGCTCAGTGCTTAGGGTGCTCAGTGCTCAGTACTCAGTGCTCAGGGTGCTCAGTGCTCAGTGCTCAGGGTGCTGGGTGTTCAGTACTCAGGGTGCTGGGTGCTCAGTACTCAGGGTGCTGGGTGCTCAGTACTCAGGGTGCTGGGTGCTCAGTGCTCGGGGTGCTCGGTGCTCAGTACTCGGGGTGCAGGGTGCTCAGTACTCGGGGTGCTGGGTGCTCAGTGCTCAGGGAGCTGGGTGCTCAGTGCTCAGGGTGCTGGGTGCTCAGTGCTGAGGGTGTTGCTGGGTGCTCAGTACTAAGGGTGCTGGGTGCTCATTGCTCAGGGTGCTGGGTGCTCAGTACTAAGGGTGCTGGGTGCTCAGTACTCAGGGTGCTCGGTGCTCAGTACTCAGGGTGCTGGGTGCTCAGAGCTCATTGTGCTGGGTACTCAGTTCTCAGGGTGCTGGGTGCTCAGTACTCTGGGTGTTGGGTGCTCAGTACTCAGGGTGCTGGGTGCTCCGTGCTCAGGGTGCTGGGTGCTCAGTGCTCAGGGTTCTGGGTGCTCAGTGCTCAGGGTGCTGGGTGCTCAGTACTCAGGGTGCTGGGTGCTTAGTGCTCGAGGTGCTCGGTGCTCAGTACTCAAGGTGCTGGGTGCTCAGTGCTCAGGGTGCTGGGTGCTCAGTCCTCAGGGTGCTCCGTGCTCATGGTGCTGGGTGCTCAGTGATCAGGGTGCTGGGTGCTCAGTGCTCGGGGTGCTGGTTGCTCAGTACTCAGTGTGCTCAGTGCTCGGGGAGCTCGGTGCTCTGTACTCAGGGTGCTGGGTGCTCAGTTCTCAGTGCTTGGGGTCCTGGTTGCTCCGTGCTCGGGGTGCTGGGTGCTCAGTGCTCTGGGTGCTTAGTGCTCAGTACTCAGGGTGCTGGGTGCTCAGTACTCATGGTGCTGGGTGCTCATTCTCAGGGTGCTGGGTGCTCAGTGCTCGGGTTGCTGGGTGCTCAGTACTCAGGGTGCTGGGGGCTCAGTACTCAGGGTGCTGGGTGCTCAGTAATCAGGGTGCTGGGTTCTCAGTTCTCAGGGTGCTTGGTGCTCATTCTCGGGGTGCTGGGTGCTCAGTGCTCGGGGTGCTGGGTGCTCAGTACTCAGGGTGCTGGGGGCTCAGTACTCAGGGTGCTGGGTGCTCAGTACTCAGGGTGATCTGTTCTCAGTACTCAGGTTGCTGGGTGCTCAGTGCTCGGAGTGCTGGGTGCTCAGTACTCAGGGTGCTGGGTGCTCAGTGCTCAGGGTGCTCTGTGCTCATTACTCAGGGTGCTGGGTGCTCAGTGCTCGGGGTGCTGCGTGCTCAGTGCTCAGGGAGCTGTGTGCTCAGTGCTCAGGGTGCTGGGTGCTCAGTACTCAGGGTGCTGGGTGCTCAGTGCTCGTTGTGCTCGGTGCTCAGTCCTCGGGGTGCTCCGTGCTCAGTGATCAGGGTGCTGGGTGCTCAGTACTCAGGGTGCTCGGTGCTCAGTACTCAGGGTTCTCAGTGCTCAGTACTCAGGGTGCTGGGTGCTCAGTGCTCAGGGTGCTGGGTGCTCAGTACTCAGGGTGCTCAGTGCTCAGTTCTCGGGGTGCTTGGTGCTCAGTACTCAGGGTGCTCAGTGCTCAGTACTCGGGGTGCTGGGTGCTCAGTGCTCAGGGTGCTCAGTGCTCAGTGCTCGGGGTGCTGGGTGCTCAGTGCTCGGGGCGCTGGGTGCTCAGTGCTCGGGGTGCTGGGTGCTCAGTACTCGGGGTCCTGGGTGCTCAGTGCTCAGAGTGCTCAGTGCTCAGTACTCAGTGCTCAGGGTGCTCAGTGCTCAGTGCTCAGGATGCTGGGTGCTCAGTACTCATGGTGCTGGGTGCTCATTCTCAGGGTGCTGGGTGCTCAGTGCTCGGGTTGCTGCATGCTTGGTACTCAGGTTGCTGGCGGCTCAGTACTCAGGGTGCTGGGTGCTCAGTACTCAGGGTGCTCGGTTCTCAGTACTCAGGGTGCTGGGTGCTCATTGTCGGGGTGCTGGGAGCTCAGTACTCAGGGTGCTGGGGGCTCAGTACTCAGGGTGCTGGGTGCTCAGTACTCAGGGTGCTCGGTTCTCAGTACTCAGGGTGCTGGGTGCTCATTGTCGGGGTGCTGGGTGCTCAGTACTCAGGGTGCTGGGGGCTCAGTACTCAGGGTGCTGCGTGCTCAGTACTCAGGGTGATCTGTTCTCAGTACTCAGGTTGCTGGGTGCTCAGTGATCGGGGTGCTGGGTGCTCAGTACTCGGGGTGCTCAGTGCTCAGTACTCAGGGTGCTGGGTGCTCAGTACTCAGGGTGCTGGGTGCTCAGTGCTCGGGGTGCTCGGTGCTCAGTACTCGGGGTGCAGGGTGCTCAGTACTCGGGGTGCTGGGTGCTCAGTGCTCAGGGAGCTGGGTGCTCAGTGCTCAGGGTGCTGGGTGCTCAGTGCTGAGGGTGGTGCTGGGTGCTCAGTACTCAGGGTGCTGGGTGCTCAGTGCTCAGGGTGCTGGGTGCTCAGTACTAAGGGTACTGGGTGCTCAGTACTCAGGGTGCTCGGTGCTCAGTACTCAGGGTGCTGGGTGCTCAGAGCTCAGGGTGCTGGGTACTCAGTACTCAGGGTGCTGGGTGCTCAGTACTCTGGGTGTTGGGTGCTCAGTACTCAGGGTGCTGGGTGCTCCGTGCTCAGGGTGCTGGGTGCTCAGTGCACAGGGTTCTGGGTGCTCAGTGCTCAGGGTGCTGGGTGCTCAGTACTCAGGGTGCTGGGTGCTTAGTGCTCGAGGTGCTCGGTGCTCAGTACTCAAGGTGCTGGGTGCTCAGTGCTCAGGGTGCTGGGTGCTCAGTCCTCGGGTGCTCCGTGCTCATGGTGCTGGGTGCTCAGTGCTCAGGGTGCTGGGTGCTCAGTGCTCGGGGTGCTGGGTGCTCAGTACTCAGTGTGCTCAGTGCTCGGGGAGCTCGGTGCTCAGTACTCAGGGTGCTGGGTGCTCAGTTCTCAGTGCTCGGGGTCCTGGTTGCTCCGTGCTCGGGGTGCTGGGTGCTCAGTGCTCTGGGTGCTTAGTGCTCAGTACTCAGGGTGCTGGGTGCTCAGTACTCATGGTGCTGGGTGCTCATTCTCAGGGTGCTGGGTGCTCAGTGCTCGGGTTGCTGGGTGCTCAGTACTCAGGGTGCTGGGGGCTCAGTACTCAGGGTGCTGGGTGCTCAGTACTCAGGGTGCTCGGTTCTCAGTACTCAGGGTGCTGGGTGCTCATTCTCGGGGTGCTGGGTGCTCAGTGCTCGGGGTGCTGGGTGCTCAGTACTCAGGGTGCTGGGGGCTCAGTACTCAGGGTGCTGGGTGCTCAGTACTCAGGGTGATCTGTTCTCAGTACTCAGGTTGCTGGGTGCTCAGTGCTCATGGTGCTGGGTGCTCAGTACTCAGGTTGCTGGTTGCTCAGTACTCAGGGTGCTGGGTGCTCAGTGCTCAGGGTGCTGGGTGCTCAGTGCTCGGGGTGCTGGGTGATCAGGGCTGTGGTGCTGGGTGCTCAGTGCTCAGTGCTCAGGGTGCTGGGTGCTCAGTGCTCAGTGCTCAGGGTGCTGGTTGCTCAGTACTCAGGGTGCTGGGTGCTCAGTACTCAGGGTGCTGGGTGCTCAGTGCTCAGAGTGCTCTGTGCTCAGTACTCATGGTGCTGGGTGCTCAGTGCTCGGGGTGCTGGGTGCTCAGTGCTCAGGGTGCTGGGTGCTCAGTACTCAGGGTGCTGGGTGCTCAGTACTCAGGGTGCTTGGTGCTCAGTACTCAGGGTGCTCAGTGCTCAGTACTCGGTGTGCTGGGTGCTCAGTGCTCAGGGTGCTCAGTGCTCAGTGCTCGGGGTGCTGGGTGCTCAGTGCTCGGGGTGCTGGGTGCTCAGTACTCGGGGTGCTGGGTGCTCAGTGCTTAGGGTGCTCAGTGCTCAGTACTCAGTGCTCAGGGTGCTCAGTGCTCAGTGCTCAGGGTGCTAGGTGTTCAGTACTCAGGGTGCTGGGTGCTCAGTACTCAGGGTGCTGGGTGCTCAGTACTCAGGGTGCTGGGTGCTCAGTGCTCGGGGTGCTCGGTGCTCAGTACTCGGGGTGCAGGGTGCTCAGTACTCGGGGTGCTGGGTGCTCAGTGCTCAGGGAGCTGGGTGCTCAGTGCTCAGGGTGCTGGGTGCTCAGTGCTGAGTGTGTTGCTGGGTGCTCAGTACTAAGGGTGCTGGGTGCTCATTGCTCAGGGTGCTGGGTGCTCAGTACTAAGGGTGCTGGGTGCTCAGTACTCAGGGTGCTCGGTGCTCAGTACTCAGGGTGCTGGGTGCTCAGAGCTCATTGTGCTGGGTACTCAGTTCTCAGGGTGCTGGGTGCTCAGTACTCTGGGTGTTGGGTGCTCAGTACTCAGGGTGCTGGGTGCTCCGTGCTCAGGGTGCTGGGTGCTCAGTGCTCAGGGTTCTGGGTGCTCAGTGCTCAGGGTGCTGGGTGCTCAGTACTCAGGGTGCTAGGTGCTTAGTGCTCGAGGTGCTCGGTGCTCAGTACTCAAGGTGCTGGGTGCTCAGTGCTCAGGGTGCTGGGTGCTCAGTCCTCGGGGTGCTCCGTGCTCATGGTGCTGGGTGCTCAGTGATCAGGGTGCTGGGTGCTCAGTGCTCGGGGTGCTGGTTGCTCAGTACTCAGTGTGCTCAGTGCTCGGGGAGCTCGGTGCTCTGTACTCAGGGTGCTGGGTGCTCAGTTCTCAGTGCTTGGGGTCCTGGTTGCTCCGTGCTCGGGGTGCTGGGTGCTCAGTGCTCTGGGTGCTTAGTGCTCAGTACTCAGGGTGCTGGGTGCTCAGTACTCATGGTGCTGGGTGCTCATTCTCAGGGTGCTGGGTGCTCAGTGCTCGGGTTGCTGGGTGCTCAGTACTCAGGGTGCTGGGGGCTCAGTACTCAGGGTGCTGGGTGCTCATTCTCGGGGTGCTGGGTGCTCAGTGCTCGGGGTGCTGGGTGCTCAGTACTCAGGGTGCTGGGGGCTCAGTACTCAGGGTGCTGGGTGCTCAGTACTCAGGGTGATCTGTTCTCAGTACTCAGGTTGCTGGGTGCTCATTGCTCGGGGTGCTGGGTGCTCAGTACTCGGGGTGCTCAGGGCTCAGTACTCAGGGTGCTGGGTGCTCAGTACTCAGGGTGCTGGGTGCTCAGTGCTCGGGGTGCTCGGTGCTCAGTACTCGGGGTGCAGGGTGCTCAGTACTCGGGGTGCTGGGTGCTCAGTGTTCAGGGAACTGGGTGCTCAGTGCTCGGGGTGCTGGGTGCTCAGTGCTGAGGGTGGTGCTGGGTGCTCAGTACTCAGGGTGCTGGGTGCTCAGTACTCAGGGTGCTGGGTGCTCAGTGCTCAGAGTGCTCTGTGCTCAGTACTCAGGGTGCTGGGTGCTCAGTGCTCGGGGTGCTGGGTGCTCAGTGCTCAGGGTGCTGTTTGCTCAGTACTCAGGGTGCTGGGTGCTCAGTACTCAGGGTGCTTGGTGCTCAGTACTCAGGGTGCTCAGTGCTCAGTACTCGGGGTGCTGGGTGCTCAGTGCTCAGGGTGCTCAGTGCTCAGTGCTCGGGGTGCTGGGTGCTCAGTGCTCGGGGTGCTGGGTGCTCAGTACTCAGGGTGCTCATTGCTCAGGGTGCTGGGTGCTCAGTACTCATGGTGCTGGGTGCTCATTCTCAGGGTGCTGGGTGCTCAGTGCTCGGGTTGCTGGGTGCTTAGTACTCAGGTTGCTGGGGGCTCAGTACTCAGGGTGCAGGGTGCTCAGTACTCAGGGTGCTCGGTTCTCAGTACTCAGGGTGCTGGGTGCTCATTGTCGGGGTGCTGGGAGCTCAGTACTCAGGGTGCTGGGGGCTCAGTACTCAGGGTGCTGGGTGCTCAGTACTCAGGGTGCTCGGTTCTCAGTACTCAGGTTGCTGGGTGCTCATTGTCGGGGTGCTGGGTGCTCAGTACTCAGGGTGCTGGGGGCTCAGTACTCAGGGTGCTGCGTGCTCAGTACTCAGGGTGATCTGTTCTCAGTACTCAGGTTGCTGGGTGCTCAGTGATCGGGGTGCTGGGTGCTCAGTACTCGGGGTGCTCAGTGCTCAGTACTCAGGGTGCTGGGTGCTCAGTACTCAGGGTGCTGGGTGCTCAGTGCTCGGGGTGCTCGGTGCTCAGTACTCGGGGTGCAGGGTGCTCAGTACTCGGGGTGCTGGGTGCTCAGTGCTCAGGGAGCTGGGTGCTCAGTGCTCAGGGTGCTGGGTGCTCAGTGCTGAGGGTGGTGCTGGGTGCTCAGTACTCAGGGTGCTGGGTGCTCAGTGCTCAGGGTGCTGGGTGCTCAGTACTAAGGGTACTGGGTGCTCAGTACTCAGGGTGCTCGGTGCTCAGTACTCAGGGTGCTGGGTGCTCAGAGCTCAGGGTGCTGGGTACTCAGTACTCAGGGTGCTGGGTGGTCAGTACTCTGGGTGTTGGGTGCTCAGTACTCAGGGTGGTGGGTGCTCCGTGCTCAGGGTGCTGGGTGCTCAGTGCACAGGGTTCTGGGTGCTCAGTGCTCAGGGTGCTGGGTGCTCAGTACTCAGGGTGCTGGGTGCTTAGTGCTCGAGGTGCTCGGTGCTCAGTACTCAAGGTGCTGGGTGCTCAGTGCTCAGGGTGCTGGGTGCTCAGTCCTCGGGTGCTCCGTGCTCATGGTGCTGGGTGCTCAGTGCTCAGGGTGCTGGGTGCTCAGTGCTCGGGGTGCTGGGTGCTCAGTACTCAGTGTGCTCAGTGCTCGGGGAGCTCGGTGCTCAGTACTCAGGGTGCTGGGTGCTCAGTTCTCAGTGCTCGGGGTCCTGGTTGCTCCGTGCTCGGGGTGCTGGGTGCTCAGTGCTCTGGGTGCTTAGTGCTCAGTACTCAGGGTGCTGGGTGCTCAGTACTCATGGTGCTGGGTGCTCATTCTCAGGGTGCTGGGTGCTCAGTGCTCGGGTTGCTGGGTGCTCAGTACTCAGGGTGCTGGGGGCTCAGTACTCAGGGTGCTGGGTGCTCAGTACTCAGGGTGCTCGGTTCTCAGTACTCAGGGTGCTGGGTGCTCATTCTCGGGGTGCTGGGTGCTCAGTGCTCGGGGTGCTGGGTGCTCAGTACTCAGGGTGCTGGGGGCTCAATACTCAGGGTGCTGGGTGCTCAGTACTCAGGGTGATCTGTTCTCAGTACTCAGGTTGCTGGGTGCTCAGTGCTCATGGTGCTGGGTGCTCAGTACTCAGGTTGCTGGTTGCTCAGTACTCAGGGTGCTGGGTGCTCAGTGCTCGGGGTGCTGGGTGCTCAGGGCTGTGGTGCTGGGTGCTCAGTGCTCAGTGCTCAGGGTGCTGGGTGCTCAGTGCTCAGTGCTCAGGGTGCTGGTTGCTCAGTACTCAGGGTACTGGGTGCTCAGTACTCAGGGTGCTGGGTGCTCAGTGCTCAGAGTGCTCTGTGCTCAGTACTCAGGGTGCTGGGTGCTCAGTGCTCGGGGTGCTGGGTGCTCAGTACTCAGGGTGCTGGGTGCTCAGTGCTCAGGGTGCTCAGTGCTCAGTGCTCGGGGTGCTGGGTGCTCAGTGCTCGGGGTGCTGGGTGCTCAGTACTCGGGGTGCTGGGTGCTCAGTGCTTAGGGTGCTCAGTGCTCAGTACTCAGTGCTCAGGGTGCTCAGTGCTCAGTGCTCAGGGTGCTGGGTGTTCAGTACTCAGGGTGCTGGGTGCTCAGTACTCAGGGTGCTGGGTGCTCAGTACTCAGGGTGCTGGGTGCTCAGTGCTCGGGGTGCTCGGTGCTCAGTAATCGGGGTGCAGGGTGCTCAGTACTCGGGGTGCTGGGTGCTCAGTGCTCAGGGAGCTGGGTGCTCAGTGCTCGGGGTGCTGGGTGCTCAGTGCTGAGGGTGTTGCTGGGTGCTCAGTACTAAGGGTGCTGGGTGCTCATTGCTCAGGGTGCTGGGTGCTCAGTACTAAGGGTGCTGGGTGCTCAGTACTCAGGGTGCTCGGTGCTCAGTACTCAGGGTGCTGGGTGCTCAGAGCTCAGGGTGCTGGGTACTCAGTTCTCAGGGTGCTGGGTGCTCAGTACTCTGGGTGTTGGGTGCTCAGTACTCAGGGTGCTGGGTGCTCCGTGCTCAGGGTGCTGGGTGCTCAGTGCTCAGGGTTCTGGGTGCTCAGTGCTCAGGGTGCTGGGTGCTAAGTACTCAGGGTGCTGGGTGCTTAGTGCTCGAGTTGCTCGGTGCTCAGTACTCAAGGTGCTGGGTGCTCAGTGCTCAGGGTGCTGGGTGCTCAGTCCTCGGGGTGCTCCGTGCTCATGGTGCTGGGTGCTCAGTGCTCAGGGTGCTGGGTGCTCAGTGCTCGGGGTGCTGGGTGCTCAGTACTCAGTGTGCTCAGTGCTCGGGGAGCTCGGTGCTCAGTACTCAGGGTGCTGGGTGCTCAGTTCTCAGTGCTTGGGGTCCTGGTTGCTCCGTGCTCGGGGTGCTGGGTGCTCAGTGCTCTGGGTGCTTAGTGCTCAGTACTCAGGGTGCTGGGTGCTCAGTACTCATGGTGCTGGGTGCTCATTCTCAGGGTGCTGGGTGCTCAGTGCTCGGGTTGCTGGGTGCTCAGTACTCAGGGTGCTGGGGGCTCAGTACTCAGGGTGCTGGGTGCTTATTCTCGGGGTGCTGGGTGCTCAGTGCTCGGGGTGTTGGGTGCTCAGTACTCAGGGTGCTGGGGGCTCAGTACTCAGGGTGCTGGGTGCTCAGTACTCAGGGTGATCTGTTCTCAGTACTCAGGTTGCTGGGTGCTCATTGCTCGGGGTGCTGGGTGCTCAGTACTCGGGGTGCTCAGGGCTCAGTACTCAGGGTGCTGGGTGCTCAGTACTCAGGGTGCTGGGTGCTCAGTGCTCGGGGTGCTCGGTGCTCAGTACTCGGGGTGCAGGGTGCTCAGTACTCGGGGTGCTGGGTGCTCAGTGTTCAGGGAGCTGGGTGCTCAGTGCTCGGGGTGCTGGGGGCTCAGTGCTGAGGGTGGTGCTGGGTGCTCAGTACTCAGGGTGCTGTGTGCTCAGTACTCAGGGTGCTGGGTGCTCAGTGCTCAGAGTGCTCTGTGCTCAGTACTCAGGGTGCTGGGTGCTCAGTGCTCGAGGTGCTGGGTGCTCAGTGCTCAGGGTGCTGTTTGCTCAGTACTCAGGGTGCTGGGTGCTCAGTACTCAGGGTGCTTGGTGCTCAGTACTCAGGGTGCTCAGTGCTCAGTACTCGGGGTGCTGGGTGCTCAGTGCTCAGGGTGCTCAGTGCTCAGTGCTCGGGGTGCTGGGTGCTCAGTGCTCGGGTTGCTGGGTGCTCAGTACTCGGGGTGCTGGGTGCTCAGTACTCAGTGCTCAGGGTGCTCAGTGCTCAGTGCTCAGGGTGCTGGGTGTTCAGTACTCAGGGTGCTGGGTGCTCAGTACTCAGGGTGCTGGGTGCTCAGTGCTCGGGGTGCTCGGTGCTCAGTACTCGGTGTGCAGGGTGCTCAGTATTCGGGGTGCTGGGTGCTCAGTGCTCAGGGAGCTGGGTGCTCAGTGCTCGGGGTGCTGGGTGCTCAGTGCTGAGGGTGGTGCTGGGTGCTCAGTACTCAGGGTGCTGGGTGCTCAGTGCTCAGGGTGCTGGGTGCTCAGTACTAAGGGTGCTGGGTGCTCAGTACTCAGGGTGCTCGGTGCTCAGTACTCAGGGTGCTGGGTGCTCAGAGCTCAGGGTGCTGGGTACTCAGTTCTCAGGGTGCTGGGTGCTCAGTACTCTGGGTGTTGGGTGATCAGTACTTAGGGTGCTGGGTGCTCCGTGCTCAGGGTGCTGGGTGCTCAGTGCTCAGGGTTCTGGGTGCTCAGTGCTCAGGGTGCTGGGTGCTCAGTACTCAGGGTGCTGGGTGCTTAGTGCTCGAGGTGCTCGGTGCTCAGTACTCAAGGTGCTGGGTGCTCAGTGCTCAGGGTGCTGGGTGCTCAGTATTCGGGGTGCTCCGTGCTCATGGTGCTGGGTGCTCAGTTCTCAGGGTGCTGGGTGCTCAGTGCTCGGGGTGCTGGGTGCTCAGTACTCAGTGTGCTCAGTGCTCGGGGAGCTCGGTGCTCAGTACTCAGGGTGCTGGGTGCTCAGTTCTCAGTGCTTGGGGTCCTGGTTGCTCCGTGCTCGGGGTGCTGGGTGCTAAGTGCTCTGGGTGCTTAGTGCTCAGTACTCAGGGTGCTGGGTGCTCAGTACTCATGGTGCTGGGTGCTCATTCTCAGGGTGCTGGGTGCTCAGTGCTCAGGTTGCTGGGTGCTCAGTACTCAGGGTGCTGGGGGCTCAGTACTCAGGGTTCTGGGTGCTCAGTACTCAGGGTGCTCGGTTCTCAGTACTCAGGGTGCTGGGTGCTCATTCTCGGGGTGCTGGGTGCTCAGTGCTCGGGGTGCTGGGTGCTCAGTACTCAGGGTGCTGGGGGCTCAGTACTCAGGGTGCTTGGTGCTCAGTACTCAGGGTGATTTGTTCTCAGTACTCAGGTTGCTGGGTGCTCAGTGCTCGGGGTGCTGGGTGCTCAGTACTCGGGGTGCTCAGTGCTCAGTACTCAGGGTGCTGGGTGCTCAGTACTCAGGGTGCTGGGTGCTCAGTGCTCGGGGTGCTCGGTGCTCAGTACTCGGGGTGCAGGGTGTTCGGTACTCGGGGTGCTGGGTGCTCAGTGTTCAGGGAGCTGGGTGCTCAGTGCTCGGGGAGATGGGTGCTCAGTGCTGAGGGTGGTGCTGGGTGCTCAGTACTCAGGGTGCTGGGTGCTCAGTGCTCAGGGTGCTGGGTGCTCAGTACTAAGGGTGCTGGGTGCTCAGTACTCAGGGTGCTCGGTGCTCAGTACTCAGGGTGCTGGGTGCTCAGTACTCATGGTGCTGGGTGCTCATTCTCAGGGTGCTGGGTGCTCAGTGCTCGGGTTGCTGGGTGCTTAGTACTCAGGGTGCTGGGGGCTCAGTACTCAGGGTGCTGGGTGCTCAGTACTCAGGGTGCTCGGTTCTCAGTACTCAGGGTGCTGGGTGCTCATTGTCGGGGTGCTGGGAGCTCAGTACTCAGTGTGCTGGGGGCTCAGTACTCAGGGTGCTGTGTGCTCAGTACTCAGGGTGCTCGGTTCTCAGTACTCAGGGTGCTGGGTGCTCATTGTCGGGGTGCTGGGTGCTCAGTACTCAGGGTGCTGGGGGCTCAGTACTCAGGGTGCTGGGTGCTCAGTACTCAGGGTGATCTTTTCTCAGTACTCAGGTTGCTGGGTGCTCAGTGCTCGGGGTGCTGGGTGCTCAGTACTCGGGGTGCTCAGTGCTCAGTACTCAGGGTGCTGGGTGCTCAGTACTCAGGGTGCTGGGTGCTCAGTGCTCGGGGTGCTCGGTGCTCAGTACTCGGGGTGCAGGGTGCTCAGTACTCGGGGTGCTGGGTGCTCAGTACTCAGGGTGCTGGGTGCTCAGTACTCAGGGTGCTGGGTGCTCAGTGCTCGGGGTGCTCGGTGCTCAGTACTCGGGGTGCAGGGTGCTCAGTATTCGGGGTGCTGGGTGCTCAGTGCTCAGGGAGCTGGGTGCTCAGTGCTCGGGGTGCTGGGTGCTCAGTGCTGAGGGTGGTGCTGGGTGCTCAGTACTCAGGGTGCTGGGTGCTCAATGCTCAGGGTGCTGGGTGCTCAGTACTAAGGGTGCTGGGTGCTCAGTACTCAGGGTGCTCGGTGCTCAGTACTCAGGGTGCTGGGTGCTCAGAGCTCAGGGTGCTGGGTACTCAGTTCTCAGGGTGCTGGGTGCTCAGTACTCTGGGTGTTGGGTGATCAGTACTTAGGGTGCTGGGTGCTCCGTGCTCAGGGTGCTGGGTGCTCATTGCTCAGGGTTCTGGGTGCTCAGTGCTCAGGGTGCTGGGTGCTCAGTACTCAGGGTGCTGGGTGCTTAGTGCTCGAGGTGCTCGGTGCTCAGTACTCAAGGTGCTGGGTGCTCAGTGCTCAGGGTGCTGGGTGCTCAGTACTCGGGGTGCTCCGTGCTCATGGTGCTGGGTGCTCAGTGCTCAGGGTGCTGGGTGCTCAGTGCTCGGGGTGCTGGGTGCTCAGTACTCAGTGTGCTCAGTGCTCGGGGAGCTCGGTGCTCAGTACTCAGGGTGCTGGGTGCTCAGTTCTCAGTGCTTGGGGTCCTGGTTGCTCCGTGCTCGGGGTGCTGGGTGCTCAGTGCTCTGGGTGCTTAGTGCTCAGTACTCAGGGTGCTGGGTGCTCAGTACTCATGGTGCTGGGTGCTCATTCTCAGGGTGCTGGGTGCTCAGTGCTCGGGTTGCTGGGTGCTCAGTACTCAGGGTGCTGGGGGCTCAGTACTCAGGGTGCTGGGTGCTCAGTACTCAGGGTGCTCGGTTCTCAGTACTCAGGGTGCTGGGTGCTCATTCTCCGGGTGCTGGGTTCTCAGTGCTCGGGGTGCTGGGTGCTCAGTACTCAGGGTGCTGGGGGCTCAGTACTCAGGGTGCTGGGTGCTCAGTACTCAGGGTGCTCGGTTCTCAGTACTCAGGGTGCTGGGTGCTCATTGTCGGGGTGCTGGGTGCTCAGTACTCAGGGTGCTGGGGGCTCAGTACTCAGGGTGCTGGGTGCTCAGTACTCAGGGTGATCTGTTCTCAGTACTCAGGTTGCTGGGTGCTCAGTGCTCGGGGTGCTGGGTGCTCAGTACTCGGGGTGCTCAGTGCTCAGTACTCAGGGTGCTGGGTGCTCAGTACTCAGGGTGCTGGGTGCTCAGTGCTCGGGGTGCTCGGTGCTCAGTACTCGGGGTGCAGGGTGCTCAGTACTCGGGGTGCTGGGTGCTCAGTACTCAGGGTGCTGGGTGCTCAGTACTCAGGGTGCTGGGTACTCAGTGCTCGGGGTGCTCGGTGCTCAGTACTCGGGGTGCAGGGTGCTCAGTATTCGGGGTGCTGGGTGCTCAGTGCTCAGGGAGCTGGGTGCTCAGTGCTCGGGGTGCTGGGTGCTCAGTGCTGAGGGTGGTGCTGGGTGCTCAGTACTCAGGGTGCTGGGTGCTCAGTGCTCAGGGTGCTGGGTGCTCAGTACTAAGGGTGCTGGGTGCTCAGTACTCAGGGTGCTCGGTGCTCAGTACTCAGGGTGCTGGGTGCTCAGAGCTCAGGGTGCTGGGTACTCAGTTCTCAGGGTGCTGGGTGCTCAGTACTCTGGGTGTTGGGTGATCAGTACTTAGGGTGCTGGGTGCTTCGTGCTCAGGGTGCTGGGTGCTCATTGCTCAGGGTTCTGGGTGCTCAGTGCTCAGGGTGCTGGGTGCTCAGTACTCAGGGTGCTGGGTGCTTAGTGCTCGAGGTGCTCGGTGCTCAGTACTCAAGGTGCTGGGTGCTCAGTGCTCAGGGTGCTGGGTGCTCAGTACTCGGGGTGCTCCGTGCTCATGGTGCTGGGTGCTCAGTGCTCAGGGTGCTGGGTGCTCAGTGCTCGGGGTGCTGGGTGCTCAGTACTCAGTGTGCTCAGTGCTCAGGGAGCTCGGTGCTCAGTACTCAGGGTGCTGGGTGCTCAGTTCTCAGTGCTTGGGGTCCTGGTTGCTCCGTGCTCGGGGTGCTGGGTGCTCAGTGCTCTGGGTGCTTAGTGCTCAGTACTCAGGGTGCTGGGTGCTCAGTACTCATGGTGCTGGGTGCTCATTCTCAGGGTGCTGGGTGCTCAGTGCTCGGGTTGCTGGGTGCTCAGTACTCAGGGTGCTGGGGGCTCAGTACTCAGGGTGCTGGGTGCTCAGTACTCAGGGTGCTCGGTTCTCAGTACTCAGGGTGCTGGGTGCTCATTCTCGGGGTGCTGGGTGCTCAGTGCTCGGGGTGCTGGGTGCTCAGTACTCAGGGTGCTGGGGGCTCAGTACTCAGGGTGCTGGGTGCTCAGTACTCAGGGTGATCTGTTCTCAGTACTCAGGTTGCTGGGTGCTCAGTGCTCGGGGTGCTGGGTGCTCAGTACTCGGGGTGCTCAGTGCTCAGTACTCAGGGTGCTGGGTGCTCAGTACTCAGGGTGCTGGGTGCTCAGTGCTCGGGGTGCTCGGTGCTCAGTACTCGGGGTGCAGGGTGCTCAGTACTCGGGGTGCTGGGTGCTCAGTGTTCAGGGAGCTGGGTGCTCAGTGCTAGGGGTGCTGGGTGCTCAGTGCTGAGGGTGGTGCTGGGTGCTCAGTACTCAGGGTGCTGGGTGCTCAGTGCTCAGGATGCTGGGTGCTCAGTACTAAGGGTGCTGGGTGCTCAGTACTCAGGGTGCTCGGTGCTCAGTACTCAGGGTGCTGGGTGCTCAGTACTCATGGTGCTGGGTGCTCATTCTCAGGGTGCTGGGTGCTCAGTGCTCGGGTTGCTGGGTGCTTAGTACTCAGGGTGCTGGGGGCTCAGTACTCAGGGTGCTGGGTGCTCAGTACTCAGGGTGCTCGGTTCTCAGTACTCAGGGTGCTGGGTGCTCATTGTCGGGGTGCTGGGAGCTCAGTACTCAGGGTGCTGGGGGCTCAGTACTCAGGGTGCTGGGTGCTCAGTACTCAGGGTGCTCGGTTCTCAGTACTCAGGGTGCTGGGTGCTCATTGTCGGGGTGCTGGGTGCTCAGTACTCAGGGTGCTGGGGGCTCAGTATTCAGGGTGCTGGGTGCTCAGTACTCAGGGTGATCTGTTCTCAGTACTCAGGTTGCTGGGTGCTCAGTGCTCGGGGTGCTGGGTGCTCAGTACTCGGGGTGCTCAGTGCTCAGTACTCAGGGTGCTGGGTGCTCAGTACTCAGGGTGCTGGGTGCTCAGTGCTCGGGGTGCTCGGTGCTCAGTACTCGGGGTGCAGGGTGCTCAGTACTCGGGGTGCTGGGTGCTCAGTGCTCAGGGAGCTGGGTTCTCAGTGCTCAGGGTGCTGGGTGCTCAGTGCTGAGGGTGGTGCTGGGTGCTCAGTACTCAGGGTGCTGGGTGCTCAGTGCTCAGGGTGCTGGGTGCTCAGTACTAAGGGTGCTGGGTGCTCAGTACTCAGGGTGCTCGGTGCTCAGTACTCAGGGTGCTGGGTGCTCAGAGCTCAGGGTGCTGGGTACTCAGTACTCAGGGTGCTGGGTGCTCAGTACTCTGGGTGTTGGGTGCTCAGTACTCAGGGTTCTGGGTGCTCCGTGCTCAGGGTGCTGGGTGCTCAGTGCACAGGGTTCTGGGTGCTCAGTGCTCAGGGTGCTGGGTGCTCAGTACTCAGGGTGCTGGGTGCTTAGTGCTCGAGGTGCTCGGTGCTCAGTACTCAAGGTGCTGGGTGCTCAGTGCTCAGGGTGCAGGGTGCTCAGTCCTCGGGGTGCTCCGTGCTCATGGTGCTGGGTGCTCAGTGCTCAGGGTGCTGGGTGCTCAGTGCTCGGGGTGCTGGGTGCTCAGTACTCAGTGTGCTCAGTGCTCGGGGAGCACGGTGCTCAGTACTCAGGGTGCTGGGTGCTCAGTTCTCAGTGCTCGGGGTCCTGGTTGCTCCGTGCTCGGGGTGCTGGGTGCTCAGTGCTCTGGGTGCTTAGTGCTCAGTACTCAGGGTGCTGGGTGCTCAGTACTCATGGTGCTGGGTGCTCATTCTCAGGGTGCTGGGTGCTCAGTGCTCGGGTTGCTGGGTGCTCAGTACTCAGGGTGCTCGGTTCTCAGTACTCAGGGTGCTGGGTGCTCATTCTCGGGGTGCTGGGTGCTCAGTGCTCGGGGTGCTGGGTGCTCAGTACTCAGGGTGCTGGTGGCTCAGTACTCAGGGTGCTGGGTGCTCAGTACTCAGGGTGATCTGTTCTCAGTACTCAGGTTGCTGGGTGCTCAGTGCTCATGGTGCTGGGTGCTCAGTACTCAGGTTGCTGGTTGCTCAGTACTCAGGGTGCTGGGTGCTCAGTGCTCAGGGTGCTGGGTGCTCAGTGCTCGGGGTGCTGGGTGCTCAGGGCTGTGGTGCTGGGTGCTCAGTGCTCAGTGCTCAGGGTGCTGGGTGCTCAGTGCTCAGTGCTCAGGGTGCTGGTTGCTCAGTACTCAGGGTGCTGGGTGCTCAGTACTCAGGGTGCTGGGTGCTCAGTGCTCAGAGTGCTCTGTGCTCAGTACTCAGGGTGCTGGGTGCTCAGTGCTCGGGGTGCTGGGTGCTCAGTGCTCAGGGTGCTGGGTGCTCAGTACTCAGGGTGCTGGGTGCTCAGTACTCAGGGTGCTTGGTGCTCAGTACTCAGGGTGCTCAGTGCTCAGTACTCGGGGTGCTGGGTGCTCAGTGCTCAGGGTGCTCAGTGCTCAGTGCTCGGTGTGCTGGGTGCTCAGTGCTCGGGGTGCTGGGTGCTCAGTACTCGGGGTGCTGGGTGCTCAGTGCTTAGGGTGCTCAGTGCTCAGTACTCAGTGCTCAGGGTGCTCAGTGCTCAGTGCTCAGGGTGCTGGGTGTTCAGTACTCAGGGTGCTGGGTGCTCAGTACTCAGGGTGCTGGGTGCTCAGTACTCATGGTGCTGGGTGCTCAGTGCTCGGGGTGCTCGGTGCTCAGTACTCGGGGTGCAGGGTGCTCAGTACTCGGGGTGCTGGGTGCTCAGTGCTCAGGGAGCTGGGTGCTCAGTGCTCGGGGTGCTGGGTGCTCAGTGCTGAGGGTGTTGCTGGGTGCTCAGTACTCAGGGTGCTGGGTGCTCATTGCTCAGGGTGCTGGGTGCTCAGTACTAAGGGTGCTGGGTGCTCAGTACTCAGGGTGCTCGGTGCTCAGTACTCAGGGTGCTGGGTGCTCAGAGCTCAGGGTGCTGGGTACTCAGTTCTCAGGGTGCTGGGTGCTCAGTACTCTGGGTGTTGGGTGCTCAGTACTCAGGGTGCTGGGTGCTCCGTGCTCAGGGTGCTGGGTTCTCAGTGCTCAGGGTTTCTGGGTGCTCAGTGCTCATTGTGCTGGGTGCTCAGTACTCAGGGTGCTGGGTGCTTAGTGCTCGAGGTGCTCGGTGCTCAGTACTCAAGGTGCTGGGTGCTCAGTGCTCAGGGTGATGGGTGCTCAGTCCTCGGGGTGCTCCGTGCTCATGGTGCTGGGTGCTCAGTGCTCAGGGTGCTGGGTGCTCAGTGCTCGGGGTGCTGGGTGCTCAGTACTCAGTGTGCTCAGTGCTCGGGGAGCTCGGTGCTCAGTACTCAGGGTGCTGGGTGCTCATTGCTCGGGGTTCTGGGTGCTCAGTACTCGGGGTGCTCAGGGCTCAGTACTCAGGGTGCTGGGTGCTCAGTACTCAGGGTGCTGGGTGCTCAGTGCTCGGGGTGCTCGGTGCTCAGTACTCGGGGTGCAGGGTGCTCAGTACTCGGGGTGCTGGGTGCTCAGTGTTCAGGGAGCTGGGTGCTCAGTGCTCGGGGTGCTGGGTGCTCAGTGCTGAGGGTGGTGCTGGGTGCTCAGTACTCAGGGTGCTGGGTGCTCAGTACTCAGGGTGCTGGGTGCTCAGTGCTCAGAGTGCTCTGTGCTCAGTACTCAGGGTGCTGGGTGCTCAGTGCTCGGGGTGCTGGGTGCTCAGTGCTCAGGGTGCTGGGTGCTCAGTACTCAGGGTGCTGGGTGCTCAGTACTCAGGGTGCTTGGTGCTCAGTACTCAGGGTGCTCAGTGCTCAGTACTCGGGGTGCTGGGTGCTCAGTGCTCAGGGTGCTCATTGCTCAGTGCTCGGGGTGCTGGGTGCTCAGTGCTCGGGGTGCTGGGTGCTCAGTACTCGGGGTGCTGGGTGCTCAGTGCTCAGGGTGCTCAGGCTCAGTACTCAGTGCTCAGGGTGCTCAGTGCTCAGTGCTCAGGGTGCTGGGTGTTCAGTACTCAGGGTGCTGGATGCTCAGTACTCAGGGTGCTGGGTGCTCAGTACTCAGGGTGCTGGGTGCTCTGTGCTCGGGGTGCTCGGTGCTCAGTACTCGGGGTGCAGGGTGCTCAGTACTCGGGGTGCTGGGTGCTCAGTGCTCAGGGAGCTAGGTGCTCAGTGCTCGGGGTGCTGGGTGCTCAGTGCTGAGGGTGGTGCTGGGTGCTCAGTACTCAGGGTGCTGGGTGCTCAGTGCTCAGGGTGCTGGGTGCTCAGTACTAAGGTTGCTGGGTGCTCAGTACTCAGGGTGCTCGGTGCTCAGTACTCAGGGTGCTGGGTGCTCAGAGCTCAGGGTGCTGGGTACTCAGTTCTCAGGGTGCTGGGTGCTCAGTACTCTGGGTGTTGGGTGATCAGTACTTAGGGTGCTGGGTGCTCCGTGCTCAGGGTGCTGGGTGCTCAGTGCTCAGGGTTCTGGGTGCTCAGTGCTCAGGGTGCTGGGTGCTCAGTACTCAGGGTGCTGGGTGCTTAGTGCTCGAGGTGCTCGGTGCTCAGTACTCAAGGTGCTGGGTGCTCAGTGCTCAGGGTGCTGGGTGCTCAGTCCTCGGGGTGCTCCGTGCTCATGGTGCTGGGTGCTCAGTGCTCAGGGTGCTGGGTGCTCAGTGCTCGGGGTGCTGGGTGCTCAGTACTCAGTGTGCTCAGTGCTCGGGGAGCTCGGTGCTCAGTACTCAGGGTGCTGGGTGCTCAGTTCTCAGTGCTTGGGGTCCTGGTTGCTCCGTGCTCGGGGTGCTGGGTGCTCAGTGCTCTGGGTGCTTAGTGCTCAGTACTCAGGGTGCTGGGTGCTCAGTACTCATGGTGCTGGGTGCTCATTCTCAGGGTGCTGGGTGCTCAGTGCTCGGGGTGCTGGGTGCTCAGTACTCAGGGTGCTCGGTTCTCAGTACTCAGGGTGCTGGGTGCGCATTCTCGGGGTGCTGGGTGCTCAGTGCTCGGGGTGCTGGGTGCTCAGTACTCAGGGTGCTGGGGGCTCAGTACTCAGGGTGCTGGGTGCTCAGTACTCAGGGTGATCTGTTCTCAGTACTCAGGTTGCTGGGTGCTCAGTGGTCGGGGTGCTGCGTGCTCAGTACTCGGGGTGCTCAGTGCTAAGTACTCAGGGTGCTGGGTGCTCAGTACTCGGGGTGCAGGGTGCTCAGTACTCGGGGTGCTGGGTGCTCAGTGTTCAGGGAGCTGGGTGCTCAGTGCTCGGGGTGCTGGGTGCTCAGTGCTGAGGGTGGTGCTGGGTGCTCAGTACTCAGGGTGCTGGGTGTTCAGTGCTCAGGGTGCTGGGTGCTCAGTACTAAGGGTGCTGGGTGCTCAGTACTCAGGGTGCTCGGTGCTCAGTACTCAGGGTGCTGGGTGCTCAGAGCTCAGGGTGCTGGGTACTCAGTACTCAGGGTGCTGAGTGCTCAGTACTCAGGGTGCTGGGTGCTCAGTGCTCAGGGTGCTGGGTGCTCAGTGCTCAGGGTGCTGGGTGCTCAGTGCTCGGGGTGCTGGGTGCTCAGTACTCAGGATGCTCGGTGCTCAGTGCTCAGTAATCAGGGTGCTCAGTACTCAGGGTGCTCGGTGCTCAGTACTCAGGGTGCTGAGTGCTCAGTACTCAGGGTGCTTGGTGCTCAGTGCTCGGGGTGCTGGGTGCTCAGGGCTGTGGTGCTGGGTGCTCAGTGCTCAGCGCTCAGGGTGCTGGGTGCTCAGTGCTCAGTGCTCAGGGTGCTGGTTGCTCAGTACTCAGGGTGCTGGGTGCTCAGTACTCAGGGTGCTGGGTGCTCAGTGCTCAGGGTGCTCTGTGCTAAGTACTCAGGGTGCTGGGTGCTCAGTGCTCAGGGTGCTGCGTGCTCAGTGCTCAGGGAGCTGGGTGCTCAGTGCTCAGGGTGCTGGGTGCTCAGTACTCAGGGTGCTGGGTGCTCAGTGCTCGTTGTGCTCGGTGCTCAGTCCTCGGGGTGCTCCGTGCTCAGTGATCAGGGTGCTGGGTGTTCAGTACTCAGGGTGCTCGGTGCTCAGTACTCAGGGTTCTCAGTGCTCAGTACTCAGGGTGCTGGGTGCTCAGTGCTCGGGGTGCTGGGTGCTCAGTACTCAGTGTGCTCAGTGCTCGGGGAGCTCGGTGCTCAGTACTCAGGGTGCTGGGTGCTCATTGCTCGGGGTTCTGGGTGCTCAGTACTCGGGGTGCTCAGGGCTCAGTACTCAGGGTGCTGGGTGCTCAGTACTCAGGGTGCTGGGTGCTCAGTGCTCGGGGTGCTCGGTGCTCAGTACTCGGGGTGCAGGGTGCTCAGTACTCGGGGTGCTGGGTGCTCAGTGTTCAGGGAGCTGGGTGCTCAGTGCTCGGGGTGCTGGGTGCTCAGTGCTGAGGGTGGTGCTGGGTGCTCAGTACTCAGGGTGCTGGGTGCTCAGTACTCAGGGTGCTGGGTGCTCAGTGCTCAGAGTGCTCTGTGCTCAGTACTCAGGGTGCTGGGTGCTCAGTGCTCGGGGTGCTGGGTGCTCAGTGCTCAGGGTGCTGGGTGCTCAGTACTCAGGGTGCTGGGTGCTCAGTACTCAGGGTGCTTGGTGCTCAGTACTCAGGGTGCTCAGTGCTCAGTACTCGGGGTGCTGGGTGCTCAGTGCTCAGGGTGCTCAGTGCTCAGTGCTCGGGGTGCTGGGTGCTCAGTGCTCGGGGTGCTGGGTGCTCAGTACTCGGGGTGCTGGGTGCTCAGTGCTCAGGGTGCTCAGTGCTCAGTACTCAGTGCTCAGGGTGCTCAGTGCTCAGTGCTCAGGGTGCTGGGTGTTCAGTACTCAGGGTGCTGGGTGCTCAGTACTCAGGGTGCTGGGTGCTCAGTACTCAGGGTGCTGGGTGCTCTGTGCTCGGGGTGCTCGGTGCTCAGTACTCGGGGTGCAGGGTGCTCAGTACTCGGGGTGCTGGGTGCTCAGTGCTCAGGGTGCTCAGTGCTCAGTACTCAGTGCTCAGGGTGCTCAGTGCTCAGTGCTCGGGGTGCTGGGTGCTCAGTGCTCAGGGAGCTAGGTGCTCAGTGCTCGGGGTGCTGGGTGCTCAGTGCTGAGGGTGGTGCTGGGTGCTCAGTACGCAGGGTGCTGGGTGCTCAGTGCTCAGGGTGCTGGGTGCTCAGTACTAAGGTTGCTGGGTGCTCAGTACTCAGGGTGCTCGGTGCTCAGTACTCAGGGTGCTGGGTGCTCAGAGCTCAGGGTGCTGGGTACTCAGTTCTCAGGGTGCTGGGTGCTCAGTACTCTGGGTGTTGGGTGATCAGTACTTAGGGTGCTGGGTGCTCCGTGCTCAGGGTGCTGGGTGCTCAGTGCTCAGGGTTCTGGGTGCTCAGTGCTCAGGGTGCTGGGTGCTCAGTACTCAGGGTGCTGGGTGCTTAGTGCTCGAGGTGCTCGGTGCTCAGTACTCAAGGTGCTGGGTGCTCAGTGCTCAGGGTGCTGGGTGCTCAGTCCTCGGGGTGCTCCGTGCTCATGGTGCTGGGTGCTCAGTGCTCAGGGTGCTGGGTGCTCAGTGCTCGGGGTGCTGGGTGCTCAGTACTCAGTGTGCTCAGTGCTCGGGGAGCTCGGTGCTCAGTACTCAGGGTGCTGGGTGCTCAGTTCTCAGTGCTTGGGGTCCTGGTTGCTCCGTGCTCGGGGTGCTGGGTGCTCAGTGCTCTGGGTGCTTAGTGCTCAGTACTCAGGGTGCTGGGTGCTCAGTACTCATGGTGCTGGGTGCTCATTCTCAAGGTGCTGGGTGCTCAGTGCTCGGGGTGCTGGGTGCTCAGTACTCAGGGTGCTGGGTGCTCAGTACTCAGGGTGCTGGGTGCTCAGTACTCAGGGTGCTCGGTTCTCAGTACTCAGGGTGCTGGGTGCTCATTCTCGGGGTGCTGGGTGCTCAGTGCTCGGGGTGCTGGGTGCTCAGTACTCAGGGTGCTGGGGGCTCAGTACTCAGGGTGCTGGGTGCTCAGTACTCAGGGTGATCTGTTCTCAGTACTCAGGTTGCTGGGTGCTCAGTGGTCGGGGTGCTGCGTGCTCAGTACTCGGGGTGCTCAGTGCTAAGTACTCAGGGTGCTGGGTGCTCAGTACTCGGGGTGCAGGGTGCTCAGTACTCGGGGTGCTGGGTGCTCAGTGTTCAGGGAGCTGGGTGCTCAGTGCTCGGGGTGCTGGGTGCTCAGTGCTGAGGGTGGTGCTGGGTGCTCAGTACTCAGGGTGCTGGGTGTTCAGTGCTCAGGGTGCTGGGTGCTCAGTACTAAGGGTGCTGGGTGCTCAGTACTCAGCGTGCTCGGTGCTCAGTACTCAGGGTGCTGGGTGCTCAGAGCTCAGGGTGCTGGGTACTCAGTACTCAGGGTGCTGAGTGCTCAGTACTCAGGGTGCTGGGTGCTCAGTGCTCAGGGTGCTGGGTGCTCAGTGCTCAGGGTGCTGGGTGCTCAGTGCTCGGGGTGCTGGGTGCTCAGTACTCAGGATGCTCGGTGCTCAGTGCTCAGTAATCAGGGTGCTCAGTACTCAGGGTGCTCGGTGCTCAGTACTCAGGGTGCTGAGTGCTCAGTACTCAGGGTGCTTGGTGCTCAGTGCTCGGGGTGCTGGGTGCTCAGGGCTGTGGTGCTGGGTGCTCAGTGCTCAGTGCTCAGGGTGCTGGGTGCTCAGTGCTCAGTGCTCAGGGTGCTGGTTGCTCAGTACTCAGGGTGCTGGGTGCTCAGTACTCAGGGTGCTGGGTGCTCAGTGCTCAGGGTGCTCTGTGCTAAGTACTCAGGGTGCTGGGTGCTCAGTGCTCGGGGTGCTGCGTGCTCAGTGCTCAGGGAGCTGGGTGCTCAGTGCTCAGGGTGCTGGGTGCTCAGTACTCAGGGTGCTGGGTGCTCAGTGCTCGTTGTGCTCGGTGCTCAGTCCTCGGGGTGCTCCGTGCTCAGTGATCAGGGTGCTGGGTGTTCAGTACTCAGGGTGCTCGGTGCTCAGTACTCAGGGTTCTCAGTGCTCAGTACTCAGGGTGCTGGGTGCTCAGTGCTCATGGTGCTGGGTGCTCAGTACTCAGGGTGCTCAGTGCTCAGTTCTCGGGGTGCTTGGTGCTCAGTACTCAGGGTGCTCAGTGCTCAGTACTCGGGGTGCTGGGTGCTCAGTGCTCAGGGTGCTCAGTGCTCAGTGCTCGGGGTGCTGGGTGCTCAGTGCTCGGGGCGCTGGGTGCTCAGTGCTCGGGGTGCTGGGTGCTCAGTACTCGGGGTGCTGGGTGCTCAGTGCTCAGAGTGCTCAGTGCTCAGTACTCAGTGCTCAGGGTGCTCAGTGCTCAGTGCTCAGAGTGCTGGGTGTTCAGTACTCTGGGTGCTGGGTGCTCAGTACTCAGGGTGCTGGGTGCTCAGTGCTCAGGGTGCTGGGTGCTCAGTACTCTGGGTGTTGGGTGCTCAGTACTCAGGGTGCTGGGTGCTCCGTGCTCAGGGTGCTGGGTGCTCAGTGCTCAGGGTGCTGGGTGCTCAGTACTCTGGGTGTTGGGTGCTCAGTACTCAGGGTGCTGGGGGCTCCGTGCTCAGGGTGCTGGGTGCTCAGTGCTCAGGGTTCTGGGTGCTCAGTGCTCAGGGTGCTGGGTGCTCAGTACTCAGGGTGCTGGGTGCTTAGTGCTCGAGGTGCTCGGTGCTCAGTACTCAAGGTGCTGGGTGCTCAGTGCTCAGGGTGCTGGGTGCTCATTCTCAGGGTGCTGGGTGCTCAGTACTCGGGGTGCTCCGTGCTCAGGGTGCTGGGTGCTCTGTGCTCAGGGTGCTGGGTGCTCAGTGCTCGGGGTGCTGGGTGCTCAGTACTCAAGGTGCTGGGTGCTCAGTGCTCAGGGTGCTGGGTGCTCATTCTCAGGGTGCTGGGTGCTCAGTACTCGGGGTGCTGGGTGCTCATTCTCAGGGTGCTGGGTGCTCAGTACTCGGGGTGCTCCGTGCTCAGGGTGCTGGGTGCTCTGTGCTCAGGGTGCTGGGTGCTCAGTGCTCGGGGTGCTGGGTGCTCAGTACTCAGTGTGCTCAGTGCTCGGGGAGCTCGGTGCTCAGTACTCAGGGTGCTGGGTGCTCAGTTCTCAGTGCTCGGGGTCCTGGGTGCTCCGTGCTCGGGGTGCTGGGTGCTCAGTGCTCTGGGTGCTTAGTGCTCAGTACTCAGGGTGCTGGGTGCTCAGTACTCATGTTGCTGGGTGCTCATTCTCAGGGTGCTGGGTGCTCAGTGCTCGGGTTGCTGGGTGCTCAGTACTCAGGGTGCTGGGGGCTCAGAACTCAGGGTGCTGGGTGCTCATTCTCGGGGTGCTGGGTGCTCAGTGCTCGGGGTGCTGGGTGCTCAGTACTCAGGGTGCTGGGGGCTCAGTACTCAGGGTGCTGGGTGCTCAGTACTCAGGGTGATCTGTTCTCAGTACTCAGGTTGCTGGGTGCTCATTGCTCGGGGTTCTGGGTGCTCAGTACTCGGGGTGCTCAGGGCTCAGTACTCAGGGTGCTGGGTGCTCAGTACTCAGGGTGCTGGGTGCTCAGTGCTCGGGGTGCTCGGTGCTCAGTACTCGGGGTGCAGGGTGCTCAGTACTCGGGGTGCTGGGTGCTCAGTGTTCAGGGAGCTGGGTGCTCAGTGCTGGGGGTGCTGGGTGCTCAGTGCTGAGGGTGGTGCTGGGTGCTCAGTACTCAGGGTGCTGGGTGCTCAGTACTCAGGGTGCTGGGTGCTCAGTGCTCAGAGTGCTCTGTGCTCAGTACTCAGGGTGCTGGGTGCTCAGTGCTCGGGGTGCTGGGTGCTCAGTGCTCAGGTGCTGGGTGCTCAGTACTCAGGGTGCTGGGTGCTCAGTACTCAGGGTGCTTGGTGCTCAGTACTCAGGGTGCTCAGTGCTCAGTACTCGGGGTGCTGGGTGCTCAGTGCTCAGGGTGCTCAGTGCTCAGTGCTCGGGGTGCTGGGTGCTCAGTGCTCGGGGTGCTGGGTGCTCAGTACTCGGGGTGCTGGGTGCTCAGTGCTCAGGGTGCTCAGTACTCAGTGCTCAGGGTGCTCAGTACTCAGTGCTCAGGGTGCTGGGTGTTCAGTACTCAGGGTGCTGGGTGCTCAGTACTCAGGGTGCTGGGTGCTCAGTACTCAGGGTGCTGGGTGCTCAGTGCTCGGGGTGCTCGGTGCTCAGTACTCGGGGTGCAGGGTGCTCAGTACTCGGGGTGCTGGGTGCTCAGTGCTCAGGGAGCTGGGTGCTCAGTGCTCGGGGTGCTGGGTGCTCAGTGCTGAGGGTGGTGCTGGGTGCTCAGTACTCAGGGTGCTGGGTGCTCAGTGCTCAGGGTGCTGGGTGCTCAGTACTAAGGGTGCTGGGTGCTCAGTACTCAGGGTGCTCGGTGCTCAGTACTCAGGGTGCTGGGTGCTCAGAGCTCAGGGTGCTGGGTACTCAGTTCTCAGGGTGCTGGGTGCTCAGTACTCTGGGTGTTGGGTGATCAGTACTTAGGGTGCTGGGTGCTCCGTGCTCAGGGTGCTGGGTGCTCAGTGCTCAGGGTTCTGGGTGCTCAGTGCTCAGGGTGCTGGGTGCTCAGTACTCAGGGTGCTGGGTGCTTAGTGCTCGAGGTGCTCGGTGCTCAGTACTCAAGGTGCTGGGTGCTCAGTGCTCAGGGTGCTGGGTGCTCAGTCCTCGGGGTGCTCCGTGCTCATGGTGCTGGGTGCTCAGTGCTCAGGGTGCTGGGTGCTCAGTGCTCGGGGTGCTGGGTGCTCAGTACTCAGTGTGCTCAGTGCTCGGGGAGCTCGGTGCTCAGTACTCAGGGTGCTGGGTGCTCAGTTCTCAGTGCTTGGGGTCCTGGTTGCTCCGTGCTCGGGGTGCTGGGTGCTCAGTGCTCTGGGTGCTTAGTGCTCAGTACTCAGGGTGCTGGGTGCTCAGTACTCATGGTGCTGGGTGCTCATTCTCAGGGTGCTGGGTGCTCAGTGCTCGGGGTGCTGGGTGCTCAGTACTCAGGGTGCTGGGGGCTCAGTACTCAGGGTGCTGGGTGATCAGTACTCAGGGTGCTCGGTTCTCAGTACTCAGGGTGCTGGGTGCTCATTCTTGGGGTGCTGGGTGCTCAGTGCTCGGGGTGCTGGGTGCTCAGTACTCAGGGTGCTGGGGGCTCAGTACTCAGGGTGCTGGGTGCTCAGTACTCAGGGTGATCTGTTCTCAGTACTCAGGTTGCTGGGTGCTCAGTGGTCGGGGTGCTGCGTGCTCAGTACTCGGGGTGCTCAGTGCTAAGTACTCAGGGTGCTGGGTGCTCAGTACTCGGGGTGCAGGGTGCTCAGTACTCGGGGTGCTGGGTGCTCAGTGTTCAGGGAGCTGGGTGCTCAGTGCTCGGGGTGCTGGGTGCTCAGTGCTGAGGGTGGTGCTGGGTGCTCAGTACTCAGGGTGCTGGGTGCTCAGTGCTCAGGGTGCTGGGTGCTCAGTCCTAAGGGTGCTGGGTGCTCAGTACTCAGGGTGCTCGGTGCTCAGTACTCAGCGTGCTGAGTGCTCAGAGCTCAGGGTGCTGAGTACTCAGTACTCAGGGTGCTGAGTGCTCAGTACTCAGGGTGCTGGGTGCTCAGTGCTCAGGGTGCTGGGTGCTCAGTGCTCAGGGTGCTGGGTGCTCAGTGCTCGGGGTGCTGGGTGCTCAGTACTCAGGATGCTCGGTGCTCAGTGCTCAGTAATCAGGGTGCTCAGTACTCAGGGTGCTCGGTGCTCAGTACTCAGGGTGCTGAGTGCTCAGTACTCAGGGTGCTGGGTGCTCAGTGCTCGGGGTGCTGGGTGCTCAGGGCTGTGGTGCTGGGTGCTCAGTGCTCAGTGCTCAGGGTGCTGGGTGCTCAGTGCTCAGTGCTCAGGGTGCTGGTTGCTCAGTACTCAGGGTGCTGGGTGCTCAGTACTCAGGGTGCTGGGTGCTCATTGCTCAGGGTGCTCTGTGCTAAGTACTCAGGGTGCTGGGTGCTCAGTGCTCGGGGTGCTGCGTGCTCAGTGCTCAGGGATCTGGGTGCTCAGTGCTCAGGGTGCTGGGTGCTCAGTACTCAGGGTGCTGGGTGCTCAGTGCTCGTTGTGCTCGGTGCTCAGTCCTCGGGGTGCTCCGTGCTCAGTGATCAGGGTGCTGGGTGTTCAGTACTCAGGGTGCTCGGTGCTCAGTACTCAGGGTTCTCAGTGCTCAGTACTCAGGGTGCTGGGTGCTCAGTGCTCAGGGTGCTGGGTGCTCAGTACTCAGGGTGCTCAGTGCTCAGTTCTCGGGGTGCTTGGTGCTCAGTACTCAGGGTGCTCAGTGCTCAGTACTCGGGGTGCTGGGTGCTCAGTGCTCAGGGTGCTCAGTGCTCAGTGCTCGGGGTGCTGGGTGCTCAGTGCTCGGGGCGCTGGGTGCTCAGTGCTCGGGGTGCTGGGTGCTCAGTACTCGGGGTGCTGGGTGCTCAGTGCTCAGAGTGCTCAGTGCTCAGTACTCAGTGCTCAGGGTGCTCAGTGCTCAGTGCTCAGGGTGCTGGGTGTTCAGTACTCTGGGTGCTGGGTGCTCAGTACTCAGGGTGCTGGGTGCTCAGTGCTCAGGGTGCTGGGTGCTCAGTACTCTGGGTGTTGGGTGCTCAGTACTCAGGGTGCTGGGTGCTCCGTGCTCAGGGTGCTGGGTGCTCAGTGCTCAGGGTTCTGGGTGCTCAGTGCTCAGGGTGCTGGGTGCTCAGTACTCAGGGTGCTGGGTGCTTAGTGCTCGAGGTGCTCGGTGCTCAGTACTCAAGGTGCTGGGTGCTCAGTGCTCAGGGTGCTGGGTGCTCATTCTCAGGGTGCTGGGTGCTCAGTACTCGGGGTGCTCCGTGCTCAGGGTGCTGGGTGCTCTGTGCTCAGGGTGCTGGGTGCTCAGTGCTCGGGGTGCTGGGTGCTCAGTACTCAGTGTGCTCAGTGCTCGATGAGCTCGGTGCTCAGTACTCAGGGTGCTGGGTGCTCAGTTCTCAGTGCTCAGGGTCCTGGGTGCTCCGTGCTCGGGGTGCTGGGTGCTCAGTGCTCTGGGTGCTTAGTGCTCAGTACTCAGGGTGCTGGGTGCTCAGTACTCATGGTGCTGGGTGCTCATTCTCAGGGTGCTGTGTGCTCAGTGCTCGGGTTGCTGGGTGCTTAGTACTCAGGGTGCTGGGGGATCAGTACTCAGGGTGCTGGGTGCTCAGTACTCAGGGTGCTCGGTTCTCAGTACTCAGGGTGCTGGGTGCTCATTGTCGGGGTGCTGGGAGCTCAGTACTCAGGGTGCTGGGGGCTCAGTACTCAGGGTGCTGGGTGCTCAGTACTCAGGGTGCTCGGTTCTCAGTACTCAGGGTGCTGGGTGCTCATTGTCGGGGTGCTGGGTGCTCAGTACTCAGGGTGCTGGGGGCTCAGTACTCAGGGTGCTGGGTGCTCAGTACTCAGGGTGATCTGTTCTCAGTACTCAGGTTGCTGGGTGCTCAGTGCTCGGGGTGCTGGGTGCTCAGTACTCGGGGTGCTCAGTGCTCAGTGCTGAGGGTGGTGCTGGGTGCTCAGTACTCAGGGTGCTGGGTGCTCAGTGCTCAGGATGCTGGGTGCTCAGTACTAAGGGTGCTGGGTGCTCAGTACTCAGGGTGCTCGGTGCTCAGTACTCAGGGTGCTGGGTGCTCAGTACTCATGGTGCTGGGTGCTCATTCTCAGGGTGCTGGGTGCTCAGTGCTCGGGTTGCTGGGTGCTTAGTACTCAGGGTGCTGGGGGCTCAGTACTCAGGGTGCTGGGTGCTCAGTACTCAGGGTGCTCGGTTCTCAGTACTCAGGGTGCTGGGTGCTCATTGTCGGGGTGCTGGGAGCTCAGTACTCAGGGTGCTGGGGGCTCAGTACTCAGGGTGCTGGGTGCTCAGTACTCAGGGTGCTCGGTTCTCAGTACTCAGGGTGCTGGGTGCTCATTGTCGGGGTGCTGGGTGCTCAGTACTCAGGGTGCTGGGGGCTCAGTATTCAGGGTGCTGGGTGCTCAGTACTCAGGGTGATCTGTTCTCAGTACTCAGGTTGCTGGGTGCTCAGTGCTCGGGGTGCTGGGTGCTCAGTACTCGGGGTGCTCAGTGCTCAGTACTCAGGGTGCTGGGTGCTCAGTACTCAGGGTGCTGGGTGCTCAGTGCTCGGGGTGCTCGGTGCTCAGTACTCGGGGTGCAGGGTGCTCAGTACTCGGGGTGCTGGGTGCTCAGTGCTCAGGGAGCTGGGTTCTCAGTGCTCAGGGTGCTGGGTGCTCAGTGCTGAGGGTGGTGCTGGGTGCTCAGTACTCAGGGTGCTGGGTGCTCAGTGCTCAGGGTGCTGGGTGCTCAGTACTAAGGGTGCTGGGTGCTCAGTACTCAGGGTGCTGGGTGCTCAGTACTCAGGGTGCTGGGTGCTTAGTGCTCGAGGTGCTCGGTGCTCAGTACTCAAGGTGCTGGGTGCTCAGTGCTCAGGGTGCAGGGTGCTCAGTCCTCGGGGTGCTCCGTGCTCATGGTGCTGGGTGCTCAGTGCTCAGGGTGCTGGGTGCTCAGTGCTCGGGGTGCTGGGTGCTCAGTACTCAGTGTGCTCAGTGCTCGGGGAGCACGGTGCTCAGTACTCAGGGTGCTGGGTGCTCAGTTCTCAGTGCTCGGGGTCCTGGTTGCTCCGTGCTCGGGGTGCTGGGTGCTCAGTGCTCTGGGTGCTTAGTGCTCAGTACTCAGGGTGCTGGGTGCTCAGTACTCATGGTGCTGGGTGCTCATTCTCAGGGTGCTGGGTGCTCAGTGCTCGGGTTGCTGGGTGCTCAGTACTCAGGGTGCTCGGTTCTCAGTACTCAGGGTGCTGGGTGCTCATTCTCGGGGTGCTGGGTGCTCAGTGCTCGGGGTGCTGGGTGCTCAGTACTCAGGGTGCTGGTGGCTCAGTACTCAGGGTGCTGGGTGCTCAGTACTCAGGGTGATCTGTTCTCAGTACTCAGGTTGCTGGGTGCTCAGTGCTCATGGTGCTGGGTGCTCAGTACTCAGGTTGCTGGTTGCTCAGTACTCAGGGTGCTGGGTGCTCAGTACTCAGGGTGCTGGGTGCTCAGTGCTCGGGGTGCTGGGTGCTCAGGGCTGTGATGCTGGGTTCTCAGTGCTCAGTGATCAGGGTGCTGGGTGCTCAGTGCTCAGTGCTCAGGGTGCTGGTTGCTCAGTACTCAGGGTGCTGGGTGCTCAGTACTCAGGGTGCTGGGTGCTCAGTGCTCAGAGTGCTCTGTGCTCAGTACTCAGGGTGCTGGGTGCTCAGTGCTCGGGGTGCTGGGTGCTCAGTGCTCAGGGTGCTGGGTGCTCAGTACTCAGGGTGATCTGTTCTCAGTACTCAGGTTGCTGGGTGCTCAGTGGTCGGGGTGCTGCGTGCTCAGTACTCGGGGTGCTCAGTGCTAAGTACTCAGGGTGCTGGGTGCTCAGTACTCGGGGTGCAGGGTGCTCAGTACTCGGGGTGCTGGGTGCTCAGTGTTCAGGGAGCTGTGTGCTCAGTGCTCGGGGTGCTGGGTGCTCAGTGCTGAGGGTGGTGCTGGGTGCTCAGTACTCAGGGTGCTGGGTGTTCAGTGCTCAGGGTGCTGGGTGCTCAGTACTAAGGGTGCTGGGTGCTCAGTACTCAGGGTGCTCGGTGCTCAGTACTCAGGGTGCTGGGTGCTCAGAGCTCAGGGTGCTGGGTACTCAGTACTCAGGGTGCTGAGTGCTCAGTACTCAGGGTGCTGGGTGCTCAGTGCTCAGGGTGCTGGGTGCTCAGTGCTCAGGGTGCTGGGTGCTCAGTGCTCGGGGTGCTGGGTGCTCAGTACTCAGGATGCTCGGTGCTCAGTGCTCAGTAATCAGGGTGCTCAGTACTCAGGGTGCTCGGTGCTCAGTACTCAGGGTGCTGAGTGCTCAGTACTCAGGGTGCTTGGTGCTCAGTGCTCGGGGTGCTGGGTGCTCAGGGCTGTGGTGCTGGGTGCTCAGTGCTCAGTGCTCAGGGTGCTGGGTGCTCAGTGCTCAGTGCTCAGGGTGCTGGTTGCTCAGTACTCAGGGTGCTGGGTGCTCAGTACTCAGGGTGCTGGGTGCTCAGTGCTCAGGGTGCTCTGTGCTAAGTATTCAGGGTGCTGGGTGCTCAGTGCTCGGGGTGCTGCGTGCTCAGTGCTCAGGGAGCTGGGTGCTCAGTGCTCAGGGTGCTGGGTGCTCAGTACTCAGGGTGCTGGGTGCTCAGTGCTCGTTGTGCTCGGTGCTCAGTCCTCGGGGTGCTCCGTGCTCAGTGATCAGGGTGCTGGGTGTTCAGTACTCAGGGTGCTCGGTGCTCAGTACTCAGGGTTCTCAGTGCTCAGTACTCAGGGTGCTGGGTGCTCAGTGCTCGGGGTGCTGGGTGCTCAGTACTCAGTGTGCTCAGTGCTCGGGGAGCTCGGTGCTCAGTACTCAGGGTGCTGGGTGCTCATTGCTCGGGGTTCTGGGTGCTCAGTACTCGGGGTGCTCAGGGCTCAGTACTCAGGGTGCTGGGTGCTCAGTACTCAGGGTGCTGGGTGCTCAGTGCTCGGGGTGCTCGGTGCTCAGTACTCGGGGTGCAGGGTGCTCAGTACTCGGGGTGCTGGGTGCTCAGTGTTCAGGGAGCTGGGTGCTCAGTGCTCGGGGTGCTGGGTGCTCAGTGCTGAGGGTGGTGCTGGGTGCTCAGTACTCAGGGTGCTGGGTGCTCAGTACTCAGGGTGCTGGGTGCTCAGTGCTCAGAGTGCTCTGTGCTCAGTACTCAGGGTGCTGGGTGCTCAGTGCTCGGGGTGCTGGGTGCTCAGTGCTCAGGGTGCTGGGTGCTCAGTACTCAGGGTGCTGGGTGCTCAGTACTCAGGGTGCTTGGTGCTCAGTACTCAGGGTGCTCAGTGCTCAGTACTCGGGGTGCTGGGTGCTCAGTGCTCAGGGTGCTCAGTGCTCAGTGCTCGGGGTGCTGGGTGCTCAGTGCTCGGGGTGCTGGGTGCTCAGTACTCGGGGTGCTGGGTGCTCAGTGCTCAGGGTGCTCAGTGCTCAGTACTCAGTGCTCAGGGTGCTCAGTGCTCAGTGCTCAGGGTGCTGGGTGTTCAGTACTCAGGGTGCTGGGTGCTCAGTACTCAGGGTGCTGGGTGCTCAGTACTCAGGGTGCTGGGTGCTCTGTGCTCGGGGTGCTCGGTGCTCAGTACTCGGGGTGCAGGGTGCTCAGTACTCGGGGTGCTGGGTGCTCAGTGCTCAGGGAGCTAGGTGCTCAGTGCTCGGGGTGCTGGGTGCTCAGTGCTGAGGGTGGTGCTGGGTGCTCAGTACTCAGGGTGCTGGGTGCTCAGTGCTCAGGGTGCTGGGTGCTCAGTACTAAGGTTGCTGGGTGCTCAGTACTCAGGGTGCTCGGTGCTCAGTACTCAGGGTGCTGGGTGCTCAGAGCTCAGGGTGCTGGGTACTCAGTTCTCAGGGTGCTGGGTGCTCAGTACTCTGGGTGTTGGGTGATCAGTACTTAGGGTGCTGGGTGCTCCGTGCTCAGGGTGCTGGGTGCTCAGTGCTCAGGGTTCTGGGTGCTCAGTGCTCAGGGTGCTGGGTGCTCAGTACTCAGGGTGCTGGGTGCTTAGTGCTCGAGGTGCTCGGTGCTCAGTACTCAAGGTGCTGGGTGCTCAGTGCTCAGGGTGCTGGGTGCTCAGTCCTCGGGGTGCTCCGTGCTCATGGTGCTGGGTGCTCAGTGCTCAGGGTGCTGGGTGCTCAGTGCTCGGGGTGCTGGGTGCTCAGTACTCAGTGTGCTCAGTGCTCGGGGAGCTCGGTGCTCAGTACTCAGGGTGCTGGGTGCTCAGTTCTCAGTGCTTGGGGTCCTGGTTGCTCCGTGCTCGGGGTGCTGGGTGCTCAGTGCTCTGGGTGCTTAGTGCTCAGTACTCAGGGTGCTGGGTGCTCAGTACTCATGGTGCTGGGTGCTCATTCTCAGGGTGCTGGGTGCTCAGTGCTCGGGGTGCTGGGTGCTCAGTACTCAGGGTGCTGGGTGCTCAGTACTCAGGGTGCTGGGTGCTCAGTACTCAGGGTGCTCGGTTCTCAGTACTCAGGGTGCTGGGTGCTCATTCTCGGGGTGCTGGGTGCTCAGTGCTCGGGGTGCTGGGTGCTCAGTACTCAGGGTGCTGGGGGCTCAGTACTCAGGGTGCTGGGTGCTCAGTACTCAGGGTGATCTGTTCTCAGTACTCAGGTTGCTGGGTGCTCAGTGGTCGGGGTGCTGCGTGCTCAGTACTCGGGGTGCTCAGTGCTAAGTACTCAGGGTGCTGGGTGCTCAGTACTCGGGGTGCAGGGTGCTCAGTACTCGGGGTGCTGGGTGCTCAGTGTTCAGGGAGCTGGGTGCTCAGTGCTCGGGGTGCTGGGTGCTCAGTGCTGAGGGTGGTGCTGGGTGCTCAGTACTCAGGGTGCTGGGTGTTCAGTGCTCAGGGTGCTGGGTGCTCAGTACTAAGGGTGCTGGGTGCTCAGTACTCAGGGTGCTCGGTGCTCAGTACTCAGGGTGCTGGGTGCTCAGAGCTCAGGGTGCTGGGTACTCAGTACTCAGGGTGCTGAGTGCTCAGTACTCAGGGTGCTGGGTGCTCAGTGCTCAGGGTGCTGGGTGCTCAGTGCTCAGGGTGCTGGGTGCTCAGTGCTCGGGGTGCTGGGTGCTCAGTACTCAGGATGCTCGGTGCTCAGTGCTCAGTAATCAGGGTGCTCAGTACTCAGGGTGCTCGGTGCTCAGTACTCAGGGTGCTGAGTGCTCAGTACTCAGGGTGCTTGGTGCTCAGTGCTCGGGGTGCTGGGTGCTCAGGGCTGTGGTGCTGGGTGCTCAGTGCTCAGTGCTCAGGGTGCTGGGTGCTCAGTGCTCAGTGCTCAGGGTGCTGGTTGCTCAGTACTCAGGGTGCTGGGTGCTCAGTACTCAGGGTGCTGGGTGCTCAGTGCTCAGGGTGCTCTGTGCTAAGTACTCAGGGTGCTGGGTGCTCAGTGCTCGGGGTGCTGCGTGCTCAGTGCTCAGGGAGCTGGGTGCTCAGTGCTCAGGGTGCTGGGTGCTCAGTACTCAGGGTGCTGGGTGCTCAGTGCTCGTTGTGCTCGGTGCTCAGTCCTCGGGGTGCTCCGTGCTCAGTGATCAGGGTGCTGGGTGTTCAGTACTCAGGGTGCTCGGTGCTCAGTACTCAGGGTTCTCAGTGCTCAGTACTCAGGGTGCTGGGTGCTCAGTGCTCATGGTGCTGGGTGCTCAGTACTCAGGGTGCTCAGTGCTCAGTTCTCGGGGTGCTTGGTGCTCAGTACTCAGGGTGCTCAGTGCTCAGTACTCGGGGTGCTGGGTGCTCAGTGCTCAGGGTGCTCAGTGCTCAGTGCTCGGGGTGCTGGGTGCTCAGTGCTCGGGGCGCTGGGTGCTCAGTGCTCGGGGTGCTGGGTGCTCAGTACTCGGGGTGCTGGGTGCTCAGTGCTCAGAGTGCTCAGTGCTCAGTACTCAGTGCTCAGGGTGCTCAGTGCTCAGTGCTCAGGGTGCTGGGTGTTCAGTACTCTGGGTGCTGGGTGCTCAGTACTCAGGGTGCTGGGTGCTCAGTGCTCAGGGTGCTGGGTGCTCAGTACTCTGGGTGTTGGGTGCTCAGTACTCAGGGTGCTGGGTGCTCCGTGCTCAGGGTGCTGGGTGCTCAGTGCTCAGGGTGCTGGGTGCTCAGTACTCTGGGTGTTGGGTGCTCAGTACTCAGGGTGCTGGGGGCTCCGTGCTCAGGGTGCTGGGTGCTCAGTGCTCAGGGTTCTGGGTGCTCAGTGCTCAGGGTGCTGGGTGCTCAGTACTCAGGGTGCTGGGTGCTTAGTGCTCGAGGTGCTCGGTGCTCAGTACTCAAGGTGCTGGGTGCTCAGTGCTCAGGGTGCTGGGTGCTCATTCTCAGGGTGCTGGGTGCTCAGTACTCGGGGTGCTCCGTGCTCAGGGTGCTGGGTGCTCTGTGCTCAGGGTGCTGGGTGCTCAGTGCTCGGGGTGCTGGGTGCTCAGTACTCAAGGTGCTGGGTGCTCAGTGCTCAGGGTGCTGGGTGCTCATTCTCAGGGTGCTGGGTGCTCAGTACTCGGGGTGCTGGGTGCTCATTCTCAGGGTGCTGGGTGCTCAGTACTCGGGGTGCTCCGTGCTCAGGGTGCTGGGTGCTCTGTGCTCAGGGTGCTGGGTGCTCAGTGCTCGGGGTGCTGGGTGCTCAATACTCAGTGTGCTCAGTGCTCGGGGAGCTCGGTGCTCAGTACTCAGGGTGCTGGGTGCTCAGTTCTCAGTGCTCGGGGTCCTGGGTGCTCCGTGCTCGGGGTGCTGGGTGCTCAGTGCTCTGGGTGCTTAGTGCTCAGTACTCAGGGTGCTGGGTGCTCATTACTCATGTTGCTGGGTGCTCATTCTCAGGGTGCTGGGTGCTCAGTGCTCGGGTTGCTGGGTGCTCAGTACTCAGGGTGCTGGGGGCTCAGAACTCAGGGTGCTGGGTGCTCATTCTCGGGGTGCTGGGTGCTCAGTGCTCGGGGTGCTGGGTGCTCAGTACTCAGGGTGCTGGGGGCTCAGTACTCAGGGTGCTGGGTGCTCAGTACTCAGGGTGATCTGTTCTCAGTACTCAGGTTGCTGGGTGCTCATTGCTCGGGGTTCTGGGTGCTCAGTACTCGGGGTGCTCAGGGCTCAGTACTCAGGGAGCTGGGTGCTCAGTACTCAGGGTGCTGGGTGCTCAGTGCTCGGGGTGCTCGGTGCTCAGTACTCGGGGTGCAGGGTGCTCAGTACTCGGGGTGCTGGGTGCTCAGTGTTCAGGGAGCTGGGTGCTCAGTGCTGGGGGTGCTGGGTGCTCAGTGCTGAGGGTGGTGCTGGGTGCTCAGTACTCAGGGTGCTGGGTGCTCAGTACTCAGGGTGCTGGGTGCTCAGTGCTCAGAGTGCTCTGTGCTCAGTACTCAGGGTGCTGGGTGCTCAGTGCTCGGGGTGCTGGGTGCTCAGTGCTCAGGTGCTGGGTGCTCAGTACTCAGGGTGCTGGGTGCTCAGTACTCAGGGTGCTTGGTGCTCAGTACTCAGGGTGCTCAGTGCTCAGTACTCGGGGTGCTGGGTGCTCAGTGCTCAGGGTGCTCAGTGCTCAGTGCTCGGGGTGCTGGGTGCTCAGTGCTCGGGGTGCTGGGTGCTCAGTACTCGGGGTGCTGGGTGCTCAGTGCTCAGGGTGCTCAGTACTCAGTGCTCAGGGTGCTCAGTGCTCAGTGCTCAGGGTGCTGGGTGTTCAGTACTCAGGGTGCTGGGTGCTCAGTACTCAGGGTGCTGGGTGCTCAGTACTCAGGGTGCTGGGTGCTCAGTGCTCGGGGTGCTCGGTGCTCAGTACTCGGGGTGCAGGGTGCTCAGTACTCGGGGTGCTGGGTGCTCAGTGCTCAGGGAGCTGGGTGCTCAGTGCTCGGGGTGCTGGGTGCTCAGTGCTGAGGGTGGTGCTGGGTGCTCAGTACTCAGGGTGCTGGGTGCTCAGTGCTCAGGGTGCTGGGTGCTCAGTACTAAGGGTGCTGGGTGCTCAGTACTCAGGGTGCTCGGTGCTCAGTACTCAGGGTGCTGGGTGCTCAGAGCTCAGGGTGCTGGGTACTCAGTACTCAGGGTGCTGCGTGCTCAGTACTCAGGGTGCTGGGTGCTCAGTGCTCAGGGTGCTGGGTGCTCAGTGCTCAGGGAGCTGGGTGCTCAGTGCTCGGGGTGCTGGGTGCTCAGTGCTGAGGGTGGTGCTGGGTGCTCAGTACTCAGGGTGCTGGGTGTTCAGTGCTCAGGGTGCTGGGTGCTCAGTACTAAGGGTGCTGGGTGCTCAGTACTCAGGGTGCTCGGTGCTCAGTACTCAGGGTGCTGGGTGCTCAGAGCTCAGGGTGCTGGGTACTCAGTACTCAGGGTGCTGAGTGCTCAGTACTCAGGGTGCTGGGTGCTCAGTGCTCAGGGTGCTGGGTGCTCAGTGCTCAGGGTGCTGGGTGCTCAGTGCTCGGGGTGCTGGGTGCTCAGTACTCAGGATGCTCGGTGCTCAGTGCTCAGTAATCAGGGTGCTCAGTACTCAGGGTGCTCGGTGCTCAGTACTCAGGGTGCTGAGTGCTCAGTACTCAGGGTGCTTGGTGCTCAGTGCTCGGTGTGCTGGGTGCTCAGGGCTGTGGTGCTGGGTGCTCAGTGCTCAGTGCTCAGGGTGCTGGGTGCTCAGTGCTCAGTGCTCAGGGTGCTGGTTGCTCAGTACTCAGGGTGCTGGGTGCTCAGTACTCAGGGTGCTGGGTGCTCAGTGCTCAGGGTGCTCTGTGCTAAGTACTCAGGGTGCTGGGTGCTCAGTGCTCGGGGTGCTGCGTGCTCAGTGCTCAGGGAGCTGGGTGCTCAGTGCTCAGGGTGCTGGGTGCTCAGTACTCAGGGTGCTGGGTGCTCAGTGCTCGTTGTGCTCGGTGCTCAGTCCTCGGGGTGCTCCGTGCTCAGTGATCAGGGTGCTGGGTGTTCAGTACTCAGGGTGCTCGGTGCTCAGTACTCAGGGTTCTCAGTGCTCAGTACTCAGGGTGCTGGGTGCTCAGTGCTCATGGTGCTGGGTGCTCAGTACTCAGGGTGCTCAGTGCTCAGTTCTCGGGGTGCTTGGTGCTCAGTACTCAGGGTGCTCAGTGCTCAGTACTCGGGGTGCTGGGTGCTCAGTGCTCAGGGTGCTCAGTGCTCAGTGCTCGGGGTGCTGGGTGCTCAGTGCTCGGGGCGCTGGGTGCTCAGTGCTCGGGGTGCTGGGTGCTCAGTACTCGGGGTGCTGGGTGCTCAGTGCTCAGAGTGCTCAGTGCTCAGTACTCAGTGCTCAGGGTGCTCAGTGCTCAGTGCTCAGGGTGCTGGGTGTTCAGTACTCTGGGTGCTGGGTGCTCAGTACTCAGGGTGCTGGGTGCTCAGTGCTCAGGGTGCTGGGTGCTCAGTACTCTGGGTGTTGGGTGCTCAGTACTCAGGGTGCTGGGTGCTCCGTGCTCAGGGTGCTGGGTGCTCAGTGCTCAGGGTGCTGGGTGCTCAGTACTCTGGGTGTTGGGTGCTCAGTACTCAGGGTGCTGGGGGCTCCGTGCTCAGGGTGCTGGGTGCTCAGTGCTCAGGGTTCTGGGTGCTCAGTGCTCAGGGTGCTGGGTGCTCAGTACTCAGGGTGCTGGGTGCTTAGTGCTCGAGGTGCTCGGTGCTCAGTACTCAAGGTGCTGGGTGCTCAGTGCTCAGGGTGCTGGGTGCTCATTCTCAGGGTGCTGGGTGCTCAGTACTCGGGGTGCTCCGTGCTCAGGGTGCTGGGTGCTCTGTGCTCAGGGTGCTGGGTGCTCAGTGCTCGGGGTGCTGGGTGCTCAGTACTCAAGGTGCTGGGTGCTCAGTGCTCAGGGTGCTGGGTGCTCATTCTCAGGGTGCTGGGTGCTCAGTACTCGGGGTGCTGGGTGCTCATTCTCAGGGTGCTGGGTGCTCAGTACTCGGGGTGCTCCGTGCTCAGGGTGCTGGGGGCTCTGTGCTCAGGGTGCTGGGTGCTCAGTGCTCGGGGTGCTGGGTGCTCAATACTCAGTGTGCTCAGTGCTCGTGGAGCTCGGTGCTCAGTACTCAGGGTGCTGGGTGCTCAGTTCTCAGTGCTCGGGGTCCTGGGTGCTCCGTGCTCGGGGTGCTGGGTGCTCAGTGCTCTGGGTGCTTAGTGCTCAGTACTCAGGGTGCTGGGTGCTCATTACTCATGTTGCTGGGTGCTCATTCTCAGGGTGCTGGGTGCTCAGTGCTCGGGTTGCTGGGTGCTCAGTACTCAGGGTGCTGGGGGCTCAGAACTCAGGGTGCTGGGTGCTCATTCTCGGGGTGCTGGGTGCTCAGTGCTCGGGGTGCTGGGTGCTCAGTACTCAGGGTGCTGGGGGCTCAGTACTCAGGGTGCTGGGTGCTCAGTACTCAGGGTGATCTGTTCTCAGTACTCAGGTTGCTGGGTGCTCATTGCTCGGGGTTCTGGGTGCTCAGTACTCGGGGTGCTCAGGGCTCAGTACTCAGGGAGCTGGGTGCTCAGTACTCAGGGTGCTGGGTGCTCAGTGCTCGGGGTGCTCGGTGCTCAGTACTCGGGGTGCAGGGTGCTCAGTACTCGGGGTGCTGGGTGCTCAGTGTTCAGGGAGCTGGGTGCTCAGTGCTGGGGGTGCTGGGTGCTCAGTGCTGAGGGTGGTGCTGGGTGCTCAGTACTTAGGGTGCTGGGTGCTCAGTACTCAGGGTGCTGGGTGCTCAGTGCTCAGAGTGCTCTGTGCTCAGTACTCGGGGTGCTGGGTGCTCAGTGCTCAGGGTGCTCAGTGCTCAGTGCTCGGGGTGCTGGGTGCTCAGTGCTCGGGGTGCTGGGTGCTCAGTACTCGGGGTGCTGGGTGCTCAGTGCTCAGGGTGCTCAGTACTCAGTGCTCAGGGTGCTCAGTGCTCAGTGCTCAGGGTGCTGGGTGTTCAGTACTCAGGGTGCTGGGTGCTCAGTACTCAGGGTGCTGGGTGCTCAGTACTCAGGGTGCTGGGTGCTCAGTGCTCGGGGTGCTCGGTGCTCAGTACTCGGGGTGCAGGGTGCTCAGTACTCGGGGTGCTGGGTGCTCAGTGCTCAGGGAGCTGGGTGCTCAGTGCTCGGGGTGCTGGGTGCTCAGTGCTGAGGGTGGTGCTGGGTGCTCAGTACTCAGGGTGCTGGGTGCTCAGTGCTCAGGGTGCTGGGTGCTCAGTACTAAGGGTGCTGGGTGCTCAGTACTCAGGGTGCTCGGTGCTCAGTACTCAGGGTGCTGGGTGCTCAGAGCTCAGGGTGCTGGGTACTCAGTTCTCAGGGTGCTGCGTGCTCAGTACTCTGGGTGTTGGGTGATCAGTACTTAGGGTGCTGGGTGCTCCGTGCTCAGGGTGCTGGGTGCTCAGTGCTCAGGGTTCTGGGTGCTCAGTGCTCAGGGTGCTGGGTGCTCAGTACTCAGGGTGCTGGGTGCTTAGTGCTCGAGGTGCTCGGTGCTCAGTACTCAAGGTGCTGGGTGCTCAGTGCTCAGGGTGCTGGGTGCTCAGTCCTCGGGGTGCTCCGTGCTCATGGTGCTGGGTGCTCAGTGCTCAGGGTGCTGGGTGCTCAGTGCTCGGGGTGCTGGGTGCTCAGTACTCAGTGTGCTCAGTGCTCGGGGAGCTCGGTGCTCAGTACTCAGGGTGCTGGGTGCTCAGTTCTCAGTGCTTGGGGTCCTGGTTGCTCCGTGCTCGGGGTGCTGGGTGCTCAGTGCTCTGGGTGCTTAGTGCTCAGTACTCAGGGTGCTGGGTGCTCAGTACTCATGGTGCTGGGTGCTCATTCTCAGGGTGCTGGGTGCTCAGTGCTCGGGGTGCTGGGTGCTCAGTACTCAGGGTGCTGGGGGCTCAGTACTCAGGGTGCTGGGTGATCAGTACTCAGGGTGCTCGGTTCTCAGTACTCAGGGTGCTGGGTGCTCATTCTTGGGGTGCTGGGTGCTCAGTGCTTGGGGTGCTGGGTGCTCAGTACTCAGGGTGCTGGGGGCTCAGTACTCAGGGTGCTGGGTGCTCAGTACTCAGGGTGATCTGTTCTCAGTACTCAGGTTGCTGGGTGCTCAGTGGTCGGGGTGCTGCGTGCTCAGTACTCGGGGTGCTCAGTGTTAAGTACTCAGGGTGCTGGGTGCTCAGTACTCGGGGTGCAGGGTGCTCAGTACTCGGGGTGCTGGGTGCTCAGTGTTCAGGGAGCTGGGTGCTCAGTGCTCGGGGTGCTGGGTGCTCAGTGCTGAGGGTGGTGCTGGGTGCTCAGTACTCAGGGTGCTGGGTGCTCAGTGCTCAGGGTGCTGGGTGCTCAGTACTAAGGGTGCTGGGTGCTCAGTACTCAGGGTGCTCGGTGCACAGTACTCAGGGTGCTGAGTGCTCAGAGCTCAGGGTGCTGAGTACTCAGTACTCAGGGTGCTGAGTGCTCAGTACTCAGGGTGCTGGGTGCTCAGTGCTCAGGGTGCTGGGTGCTCAGTGCTCAGGGTGCTGGGTGCTCAGTGCTCGGGGTGCTGGGTGCTCAGTACTCAGGATGCTCGGTGCTCAGTGCTCAGTAATCAGGGTGCTCAGTACTCAGGGTGCTCGGTGCTCAGTACTCAGGGTGCTGAGTGCTCAGTACTCAGGGTGCTGGGTGCTCAGTGCTCGGGGTGCTGGGTGCTCAGGGCTGTGGTGCTGGGTGCTCAGTGCTCAGTGCTCAGGGTGCTGGGTGCTCAGTGCTCAGTGCTCAGGGTGCTGGTTGCTCAGTACTCAGGGTGCTGGGTGCTCAGTACTCAGGGTGCTGGGTGCTCAGTGCTCAGGGTGCTCTGTGCTAAGTACTCAGGGTGCTGGGTGCTCAGTGCTCGGGGTGCTGCGTGCTCAGTGCTCAGGGATCTGGGTGCTCAGTGCTCAGGGTGCTGGGTGCTCAGTACTCAGGGTGCTGGGTGCTCAGTGCTCGTTGTGCTCGGTGCTCAGTCCTCGGGGTGCTCCGTGCTCAGTGATCAGGGTGCTGGGTGTTCAGTACTCAGGGTGCTCGGTGCTCAGTACTCAGGGTTCTCAGTGCTCAGTACTCAGGGTGCTGGGTGCTCAGTGCTCAGGGTGCTGGGTGCTCAGTACTCAGGGTGCTCAGTGCTCAGTTCTCGGGGTGCTTGGTGCTCAGTACTCAGGGTGCTCAGTGCTCAGTACTCGGGGTGCTGGGTGCTCAGTGCTCAGGGTGCTCAGTGCTCAGTGCTCGGGGTGCTGGGTGCTCAGTGCTCGGGGCGCTGGGTGCTCAGTGCTCGGGGTGCTGGGTGCTCAGTACTCGGGGTGCTGGGTGCTCAGTGCTCAGAGTGCTCAGTGCTCAGTACTCAGTGCTCAGGGTGCTCAGTGCTCAGTGCTCAGGGTGCTGGGTGTTCAGTACTCTGGGTGCTGGGTGCTCAGTACTCAGGGTGCTGGGTGCTCAGTGCTCAGGGTGCTGGGTGCTCAGTACTCTGGGTGTTGGGTGCTCAGTACTCAGGGTGCTGGGTGCTCCGTGCTCAGGGTGCTGGGTGCTCAGTGCTCAGGGTTCTGGGTGCTCAGTGCTCAGGGTGCTGGGTGCTCAGTACTCAGGGTGCTGGGTGCTTAGTGCTCGAGGTGCTCGGTGCTCAGTACTCAAGGTGCTGGGTGCTCAGTGCTCAGGGTGCTGGGTGCTCATTCTCAGGGTGCTGGGTGCTCAGTACTCGGGGTGCTCCGTGCTCAGGGTGCTGGGTGCTCTGTGCTCAGGGTGCTGGGTGCTCAGTGCTCGGGGTGCTGGGTGCTCAGTACTCAGTGTGCTCAGTGCTCGGGGAGCTCGGTGCTCAGTACTCAGGGTGCTGGGTGCTCAGTTCTCAGTGCTCGGGGTCCTGGGTGCTCCGTGCTCGGGGTGCTGGGTGCTCAGTGCTCTGGGTGCTTAGTGCTCAGTACTCAGGGTGCTGGGTGCTCAGTACTCATGGTGCTGGGTGCTCATTCTCAGGGTGCTGGGTGCTCAGTGCTCGGGTTGCTGGGTGCTTAGTACTCAGGGTGCTGGGGGATCAGTACTCAGGGTGCTGGGTGCTCAGTACTCAGGGTGCTCGGTTCTCAGTACTCAGGGTGCTGGGTGCTCATTGTCGGGGTGCTGGGAGCTCAGTACTCAGGGTGCTGGGTGCTCAGTACTCAGGGTGCTCGGTTCTCAGTACTCAGGGTGCTGGGTGCTCATTGTCGGGGTGCTGGGTGCTCAGTACTCAGGGTGCTGGGGGCTCAGTACTCAGGGTGCTGGGTGCTCAGTACTCAGGGTGATCTGTTCTCAGTACTCAGGTTGCTGGGTGCTCAGTGCTCGGGGTGCTGGGTGCTCAGTACTCGGGGTGCTCAGTGCTCAGTACTCAGGGTGCTGGGTGCTCAGTACTCAGGGTGCTGGGTGCTCAGTGCTCGGGGTGCTCGGTGCTCAGTACTCGGGGTGCAGGGTGCTCAGTACTCGGGCTGCTGGGTGCTCAGTGCTCAGGGAGCTGGGTGCTCAGTGCTCAGGGTGCTGGGTGCTCAGTGCTGAGGGTGGTGCTGGGTGCTCAGTACTCAGGGTGCTGGGTGCTCAGTGCTCAGGGTGCTGGGTGCTCAGTACTAAGGGTGCTGGGTGCTCAGTACTCAGGGTGCTCGGTGCTCAGTACTCAGGGTGCTGGGTGCTCAGAGCTCAGGGTGCTGGGTACTCAGTACTCAGGGTGCTGGGTGCTCAGTACTCTGGGTGTTGGGTGCTCAGTACTCAGGGTGCTGGGTGCTCCGAGCTTAGGGTGCTGGGTGCTCAGTGCACAGGGTTCTGGGTGCTCAGTGCTCAGGGTGCTGGGTGCTCAGTACTCAGGGTGCTGGGTGCTTAGTGCTCGAGGTGCTCGGTGCTCAGTACTCATGGTGCTGGGTGCTCAGTGCTCAGGGTGCTGGGTGCTCAGTCCTCGGGGTGCTCCGTGCTCATGGTGCTGGGTGCTCAGTGCTCAGGGTGCTGGGTGCTCAGTGCTCGGGGTGCTGGGTGCTCAGTACTCAGTGTGCTCAGTGCTCGGGGAGCTCGGTGCTCAGTACTCAGGGTGCTGGGTGCTCAGTTCTCAGTGCTCGGGGTCCTGGTTGCTCCGTGCTCGGGGTGCTGGGTGCTCAGTGCTCTGGGTGCTTATTGCTCAGTACTCAGGGTGCTGGGTGCTCAGTACTCATGGTGCTGGGTGCTCATTCTCAGGGTGCTGGGTGCTCAGTGCTCGGGTTGCTGGGTGCTCAGTACTCAGGGTGCTGGGGGCTCAGTACTCAGGGTGCTGGGTGCTCAGTACTCAGGGTGCTCGGTTCTCAGTACTCAGGGTGCTGGGTGCTCATTCTCGGGGTGCTGGGTGCTCAGTACTCAGGGTGCTCGGTTCTCAGTACTCAGGGTGCTGGGTGCTCAGTGCTCGGGTTGCTGGGTGCTCAGTACTCAGGGTGCTGGGGGCTCAGTACTCAGGGTGCTGGGTGCTCAGTACTCAGGGTGCTCGGTGCTCAGTACTCAGGTTGCTGGTTGCTCAGTACTCAGGGTGCTGGGTGCTCAGTGCTCAGGGTGCTGGGTGCTCAGTGCTCGGGGTGCTGGGTGCTCAGGGCTGTGGTGCTGGGTGCTCAGTGCTCAGTGCTCAGGGTGCTGGGTGCTCAGTGCTCAGTGCTCAGGGTGCTGGTTGCTCAGTACTCAGGGTGCTGGGTGCTCAGTACTCAGGGTGCTGGGTGCTCAGTGCTCAGAGTGCTCTGTGCTCAGTACTCAGGGTGCTGGGTGCTCAGTGCTCGGGGTGCTGGGTGCTCAGTGCTCAGGGTGCTGGGTGCTCAGTACTCAGGGTGCTGGGTGCTCAGTACTCAGGGTGCTTGGTGCTCAGTACTCAGGGTCCTCAGTGCTCAGTACTCGGGGTGCTGGGTGCTCAGTGCTCAGGGTGCTCAGTGCTCAGTGCTCGGGGTGCTGGGTGCTCAGTGCTCGGGGTGCTGGGTGCTCAGTACTCGGGGTGCTGGGTGCTCAGTGCTCAGGGTGCTGGGTGCTCAGTGCTCAGGGTGCTGGGTTCTCAGTGCTCAGGGTGCTGGGTGCTCAGTACTCAGGGTGCTTGGTGCTCAGTACTCAGGGTGCTCAGTGCTCAGTACTCGGGGTGCTGGGTGCTCAGTGCTCAGCGTGCTCAGTGCTCAGTGCTCGGGGTGCTGGGTGCTCAGTGCTCGGGGTGCTGGGTGCTCAGTACTCGGGGTGCTGGGTGCTCAGTGCTCAGGGTGCTCAGTACTCAGTGCTCAGGGTGCTCAGTGCTCAGTGCTCAGGGTGCTGGGTGTTCAGTACTCAGGGTGCTGGGTGCTCAGTACTCAGGGTGCTGGGTGCTCAGTACTCAGGGTGCTGGGTGCTCAGTGCTCGGGGTGCTCGGTGCTCAGTACTCGGGGTGCAGGGTCCTCAGTACTCGGGGTGCTGGGTGCTCAGTGCTCAGGGAGCTGGGTGCTCAGTGCTCGGGGTGCTGGGTGCTCAGTGCTGAGGGTGGTGCTGGGTGCTCAGTACTCAGGGTGCTGGGTGCTCAGAGCTCAGGGTGCTGGGTACTCAGTACTCAGGGTGCTGGGTGCTCAGTACTCAGGGTGCTCGGTGCTCAGTACTCAGGGTGCTGGGTGCTCAGAGCTCAGGGTGCTGGGTACTCAGTTCTCAGGGTGCTGAGTGCTCAGTACTCTGGGTGTTGGGTGCTCATTACTCAGGGTGCTGGGCGCTCCGTGCTCAGGGTGCTGGGTGCTCAGTGCTCAGGGTTCTGGGTGCTCAGTGCTCAGGGTGCTGGTTGCTCAGTACTCAGGGTGCTGGGTGCTTAGAGCTCGAGGTGCTCGGTGCTCAGTACTCAAGGTGCTGGGTGCTCAGTGCTCAGGGTGCTGGGTGCTCAGTCCTCGGGGTGCTCCGTGCTCATGGTGCTGGGTGCTCAGTGCTCAGGGTGCTGGGTGCTCAGTGCTCGGGGTGCTGGGTGCTCAGTACTCAGTGTGCTCAGTGCTCGGGGAGCTCGGTGCTCAGTACTCAGGGTGCTGGGTGCTCAGTTCTCAGTGCTTGGGGTCCTGGTTGCTCCGTGCTCGGGGTGCTGGGTGCTCAGTGCTCTGGGTGCTTAGTGCTCAGTACTCAGGGTGCTGGGTGCTCAGTACTCATGGTGCTGGGTGCTCATTCTCAGGGTGCTGGGTGCTCAGTGCTCGGGTTGCTGGGTGCTCAGTACTCAGGGTGCTGGGGGCTCAGTACTCAGGGTGCTGGGTGCTCAGTACTCAGGGTGCTCGGTTCTCAGTACTCAGGGTGCTGGGTGCTCATTCTCGGGGTGCTGGGTGCTCAGTGCTCGGGGTGCTGGGTGCTCAGTACTCAGGGTGCTGGGGGCTCAGTACTCAGGGTGCTGGGTGCTCAGTACTCAGGGTGATCTGTTCTCAGTACTCAGGTTGCTGGGTGCTCAGTGCTCGGGGTGCTGGGTGCTCAGTACTCAGGGTGCTCAGTGCTCAGTACTCAGGGTGCTGGGTGCTCAGTACTCAGGGTGCTGGGTGCTCAGTGCTCGGGGTGCTCGGTGCTCAGTACTCGGGGTGCAGGTTGCTCAGTACTCGGGGTGCTGGGTGCTCAGTGTTCAGGGAGCTGGGTGCTCAGTGCTCGGGGTGCTGGGTGCTCAGTGCTGAGGGTGGTGCTGGGTGCTCAGTACTCAGGGTGCTGGGTGCTCAGTGCTCAGGGTGCTGGGTGCTCAGTACTAAGGGTGCTGGGTGCTCAGTACTCAGGGTGCTCGGTGCTCAGTACTCAGGGTGCTGGGTGCTCAGAGCTCAGGGTGCTGGGTACTCAGTACTCAGGGTGCTGAGTGCTCAGTACTCAGGGTGCTGGGTGCTCAGTGCTCAGGGTGCTGGGTGCTCAGTGCTCAGGGTGCTGGGTCCTCAGTGCTCGGGGTGCTGGGTGCTCAGTACTCAGGATGCTCGGTGCTCAGTGCTCAGTAATCAGGGTGCTCAGTACTCAGGGTGCTGGGTGCTCAGTGCTCGGGGTGCTGGGTGCTCAGTACTCAGGGTGCTGGGTGCTCAGTACTCGGGGTGCTGGGTGCTCAGTACTCAGGGTGCTGAGTGCTCAGTGCTCGGGGTGCTGGGTGCTCACTGCTCAGGGTGATCGGTGCTCAGTGCTCAGGGTGCTGGGTGCTCAGTCCTCCGGGTGCTCAGTGCTCAGGGTGCTGGGTGCTCATTGCTCGGTGTGCTCGGTGCTCAGTACTCAGGGTGCTGAGTGCTCAGTACTCAGGGTGCTGGGTGCTCAGTACTCAGGTTGCTGGTTGCTCAGTACTCAGGGTGCTGGGTGCTCAGTGCTCAGGGTGCTGGGTGCTCAGTGCTCGGGGTGCTGGGTGCTCAGGGCTGTGGTGCTGTGTGCTCAGTGCTCAGTGCTCAGGGTGCTGGGTGCTCAGTGCTCAGTGCTCACGGTGCTGGTTGCTCAGTACTCAGGGTGCTGGGTGCTCAGTACTCAGGGTGCTGGGTGCTCAGTGCTCAGAGTGCTCTGTGCTCAGTACTCAGGGTGCTGGGTGCTCAGTGCTCGGGGTGCTGGGTGCTCAGTGCTCAGGGTGCTGGGTGCTCAGTGCTCAGGGTTCTGGGTGCTCAGTGCTCAGGGTGCTGGGTGCTCAGTACTCAGGGTGCTGGGTGCTTAGTGCTCGAGGTGCTCGGTGCTCAGTACTCAAGGTGCTGGGTGCTCAGTGCTCAGGGTGCTGGGTGCTCAGTCCTCGGGGTGCTCCGTGCTCATGGTGCTGGGTGCTCAGTGCTCAGGGTGCAGGGTGCTCAGTGCTCGGGGTGCTGGGTGCTCAGTACTCAGTGTGCAGAGTGCTCGGGGAGCTCGGTGCTCAGTACTCAGGGTGCTGGGTGCTCAGTTCTCAGTGCTTGGGGTCCTGGTTGCTCCGTGCTCGGGGTGCTGGGTGATCAGTGCTCTGGGTGCTTAGTACTCAGTACTCAGGGTGCTGGGTGCTCAGTACTCATGGTGCTGGGTGCTCATTCTCAGGGTGCTGGGTGCTCAGTGCTCAGGTTGCTGGGTGCTCAGTACTCAGGGTGCTGGGGGCTCATTACTCAGGGTGCTGGGTGCTCAGTACTCAGGGTGCTCGGTTCTCAGTACTCAGGGTGCTGGGTGCTCATTCTCGGGGTGCTGGGTGCTCAGTGCTCGGGGTGCTGGGTGCTCAGTACTCAGGGTGCTGGGGGCTCAGTACTCAGGGTGCTGGGTGCTCAGAACTCAGGGTGATCTGATCTCAGTACTCAGGTTGCTGGGTGCTCAGTGCTCGGGGAGCTGGGTGCTCAGTACTCGGGGTGCTCAGTGCTCAGTACTCAGGGTGCTGGGTGCTCAGTACTCAGGGTGCTGGGTGCTCAGTGCTCGGGGTGCTCGGTGCTCAGTACTCGGGGTGCAGGGTGCTCAGTACTCGGGGTGCTGGGTGCTCAGTGTTCAGGGAGCTGGGTGCTCAGTGCTCGGGGTGCTGGGTGCTCAGTGCTGAGGGTGGTGCTGGGTGCTCAGTACTCAGGGTGCTGGGTGCTCAGTGCTCAGGGTGCTGGGTGCTCAGTACTAAGGGTGCTGGGTGCTCAGTACTCAGGGTGCTCGGTGCTCAGTACTCAGGGTGCTGGGTGCTCAGAGCTCAGGGTGCTGGGTACTCAGTACTCAGGTGCTGAGTGCTCAGTACTCAGGGTGCTGGGTGCTCAGTGCTCAGGGTGCTGGGTGCTCAGTGCTCAGGGTGCTGGGTGCTCAGTGCTCGGGGTGCTGGGTGCTCAGTACTCAGGATGCTCGGTGCTCAGTGCTCAGTAATCAGGGTGCTCAGTACTCAGGGTTCTGGGTGCTCAGTGCTCGGGGTGCTGGGTGCTCAGTACTCAGGGTGCTGGGTGCTCAGTACTCGGGGTGCTGGGTGCTCAGTACTCAGGGTGCTGAGTGCTCAGTGCTCGGGGTGCTGGGTGCTCACTGCTCAGGGTGATCGGTGCACAGTGCTCAGGGTGCTGGGTGCTCAGTCCTCCGGGTGCTCAGTGCTCAGGGTGCTGGGTGCTCATTGCTCGGTGTGCTCGGTGCTCAGTACTCAGGGTGCTGAGTGCTCAGTACTCAGGGTGCTGGGTGCTCAGTACTCAGGTTGCTGGTTGCTCAGTACTCAGGGTGCTGGGTGCTCAGTTCTCAGGGTGCTGGGTGCTCAGTGCTCGGGGTGCTGGGTGCTCAGGGCTGTGGTGCTGGGTGCTCAGTGCTCAGTGCTCAGGGTGCTGGGTGCTCAGTGCTCAGTGCTCAGGGTGCTGGTTGCTCAGGACTCAGGGTGCTGGGTGCTCAGTACTCAGGGTACTGGGTGCTCAGTGCTCAGAGTGCTCTGTGCACAGTACTCAGGGTGCTGGGTGCTCAGGGCTCGGGGTGCTGGGTGCTCAGAGCTCAGGGTGCTGGGTGCTCAGTACTCAGGGTGCTGGGTGCTCAGTACTCAGGGTGCTTGGTGCTCAGTACTCAGGGTGCTCTGTTCTCAGTACTCGGGGTGCTGGGTGCTCAGTGCTCAGGGTGCTGGGTGCTCAGTGCTCAGGGTGCTGGGTGCTCAGTGCTCGGGGTGCTGGGTGCTCAGTACTCAGGATGCTCGGTGCTCAGTGCTCAGTAATCAGGGTGCTCAGTACTCAGGGTTCTGGGTGCTCAGTGCTCGGGGTGCTGGGTGCTCAGTACTCAGGGTGCTGGGTGCTCAGTACTCGGGGGTGCTGGGTGCTCAGTACTCAGGGTGCTGAGTTCTCAGTGCTCGGGGTGCTGGGTGCTCACTGCTCAGGGTGATCGGTGCACAGTGCTCAGGGTGCTGGGTGCTCAGTCCTCCGGGTGCTCAGTGCTCAGGGTGCTGGGTGCTCATTGCTCGGTGTGCTCGGTGCTCAGTACTCAGGGTGCTGAGTGCTCAGTACTCAGGGTGCTGGGTGCTCAGTACTCAGGTTGCTGGTTGCTCAGTACTCAGGGTGCTGGGTGCTCAGTGCTCAGGGTGCTGGGTGCTCAGTGCTCGGGGTGCTGGGTGCTCAGGGCTGTGGTGCTGGGTGCTCAGTGCTCAGTGCTCAGGGTGCTGGGTGCTCAGTGCTCAGTGCTCAGGGTGCTGGTTGCTCAGGACTCAGGGTGCTGGGTGCTCAGTACTCAGGGAACTGGGTGCTCAGTGCTTAGAGTGCTCTGTGCACAGTACTCAGGGTGCTGGGTGCTCAGGGCTCGGGGTGCTGGGTGCTCAGTGCTCAGGGTGCTGGGTGCTCAATACTCAGGGTGCTGGGTGCTCAGTACTCAGGGTGCTTGGTGCTCAGTACTCAGGGTGCTCAGTTCTCAGTACTCGGGGTGCTGGGTGCTCAGTGCTCAGGGTGCTCAGTGCTCAGTGCTCGGGGTGGTGGGTGCTCAGTACTCGGGGTGCTGGGTGATCAGTGCTCAGGGTGCTCAGTGCTCAGTGCTCAGTGCTCAGGGTGCTGGGTGTTCAGTACTCAGGGTGCTGGGTGCTCAGTACTCAGGGTGCTGGGTGCTCAGTGCTCAGGGTGCTGGGTGCTCAGTACTCTGGGTGTTGGGTGCTCAGTACTCAGGGTGCTGGGTGCTCCGTGCTCAGGGTGCTGGGGTGCTCAGTGCTCAGGGTTCTGGGTGCTCAGTTCTCAGAGTGCTGGGTGCTCAGTACTCAGGGTGCTGGGTGCTTAGTGCTCGAGGTGCTCGGTGCTCAGTACTCAAGGTGCTGGGTGCTCAGTGCTCAGGGTGCTGGGTGCTCAGTCCTCGGGGTGCTCCGTGCTCATGGTGCTGGGTGCTCAGTGCTCAGGGTGCTGGGTGCTCAGTGCTCGGGGTGCTGGGT